>NC_089280.1:25364280-25506780 GCF_963678975.1 Dysidea avara
TTCGTAACAGGATATAACTATAACCTAGTGACCAACAATGTCACAAAAAAAAACAACAAGGAAGTCAGATAATTAACCACAGTACAGTAATGTAGACATACCTCAATTTCAGTTTTTAACTTCAGGGTTGACAATAGTGGGGTAATAGTACAACAGTACCAATAGTAATGATAGCAGTGCATTGCACCACATAAGGATTAAATTATAGCCATCTGAGATAAATAATCATGTGAGTAACTTGTGTGCATGTATACGTATTACCCAAATGTTTGCCAAAGGTTTTAGGCCCAGACTATGCTTTAGTAATGCACTGCCTTAAATTCTCCATGTATACTATTGTAATAATTGTGTTTGACCACTATTCAAACAAAGGTGTAGCTACAATGTAGGCAGATGAGGCAACTGCCTCACCAAATATTGGTGACTGAAGTCACTGAACTGGGAGCTACGTTGGACCTTTTAGATGCATTAAAAGCTTGCATTAACAAAGTTTATAATATTTAGTTCAACTTATTGTACATGGTAAGAATCAAGAGTATGTAATAGAAACCAAGAGTATCAAATGGGTGTATTACCCCGTGATTAATGATTGCATAAAGTAACATGGATATCTCAGTAATTGTTCATTTTCATTGTCATTAAGGGTTGCTATGTTTAGCCCAATTTGGCCACTAAACCAGGTGAAAACATGATAGCATTAAAGGGAATTGGCTAATGTTAAAGTTCTAGCACTGCCAAGTGGATCCCTGAAGGCATGGCAACATGCTCATTTGTGCAACTGTTTTTAGTGAGCTGGAATTATCTTGAGTTCTTACTACACTTTCTTTGTACAATAACTGTTGAATTCTAGGTTAAATAACACGGAAAACTGGCAAACAAAGTCCCATTGCCACGTACGCATTTCAAATTACCACTTAACAATTACTGAAATATCCATGTTACTGTACGCAATCATTAATCATGGACTAATACACCGTTCAACGCTTTTGTAAGAATCCATCCAGGGGAAGCTCTAGGGGGTTAGCTACTGGGGTTTTCAGAAACTGGACAAGCAAGATTGATATACTCTAATAGAGCAGTCACCCTAATAGGGCACTAACCTTAATATAATAGTTAAGCAAATTTTTAATATAACAGTTTTGATAAAATTAAACTACTTAAATTGTTCTCAGAATCAATCTCAGATGCATGGTCTAACTTTCCCAGGGGAGCATAACCCAGACCCCCTGGATTGACATGTTACTGCAGTGCTTACATATCCAGTACTTAGTTATACATACTAAAATCAAGGTCTGAGCAACATGCATAGAATACCATAATGTGCATTCCTTGCAATTACCGTAATAGTAGGACTAAAATTACCTCCAGATTCAATATTGTAATTCTTAATTTTCAAACATTTCCTGACTCCCTAGCTGGATCATGCTATGCATGCTGATAATACTTACACACTAGAGTGTGTGCATCATTCATAAAGCATTGCAAGGTCCGCCTCACCTATTTAAAATTTCTAGCTATGCCCCTGTTCAAATTATATGGATACCAGGAATTATTCTGCTGTACTAAAGTAAACAGCTAGTCTCAAATAAACATTTAAAGGCCAAGCCAAATTTGCTGGAAAGGAAAAGGCCTAGGTTTATATACAAGTGGAAACCCCATAGCTTACAAGTTATAAGAAAAAATTTGGAATTTTAAATTAGATTAGGGACAGTGTATAATGCTGCAATAAAAAGTACTGAAACAAGCTGGATCGGAGTAATACGTAATGTCCAGATACTGTAAAACAATTAGAAGTGAATATCCCTACTGTGCTACACTCAATGCACAGTAGGGATATTCACTTCTTATTGTTTTACAGTATTTGGACATTACCTACTACTCCGATCCAGCTTGTTTCAGTACTTTTTATTGTAGCATTATACACTGTCCCTAATCTAATTTAAAATTCCAAATTTTTTCTTATACTTGTTTGTGAAGTTTTTTTGCAAGCTCATGACCACTAAATATCTGCTGAGTTACTCACAGGACTATTATACTAGATTATGACTCATACAATAACAACTGATCAGTGGGCGTGGCTCTACATAAGCCTGCAGACAATAATGGACATGGATTCGTGCATACCTACAGACTGATGAATGGGCGTGGCTACCATACATCTACAGACAGTAATTTATGTAAGTGGGCATGGATTCGTGCATACCTACACACTGATGAATGGACGTGGCTACCATGTCTACAGACAGTAATTTACATAAGTGGGCGTGGCTCACGAAAGACGTAGAGCTACGCTATGACGTGTAGTAAACATGTCCACATTTAATTTAGCACATGGGGTCAGACCCGAATAATCTGTAAAGCAGGACCTGGATAACCTGACTCGGTTTAAAATTATATTCATTGACTTACACATTGCTATATAGTTCGCCATGAGTTGTTCTCTCTGATTGATATCAACAGCGAGTCACATACACGTGTTTTTGGTGCAACCAGCAACCACGTGTATTCGAATAGTTTGATGCAATAAAAACACTGGTATGGAAGCCGTACTGTAGTCTATTAACACTCAGCGGTCGAACCTTGACTGATGGTCATGGTAAAGAATGATAAAAGGTAATTACGACAATAGCGCAAGCATTGTATGCTTATCAATATACCAAAGGTTTTTTCTTAAGCAAACTAGAAACGTTTCTGTGAAAAAATTAGGGCTGTAGCTGTAGCCACTTTTTCGCTATGCTTGACTGAAAGTGTCTGGCAGACAGGCAGGAAGGCAGTAGAAAATTCTGTTGAATAATTTTTTTCTAAATTCTGTAGCAACTTGATGCAAACGTTTCAGGTCAATCTGAAGATACTTTTGGGCTTGGTTTTACCCAACCAATACTGTCATGTCGTTGTGAGGAAAAATCGTGGCAGGTTTTTGGGTTATATTATATCACGGATCATCCCCACATCTTTGATGTCCCTAATATACAGTACTATCGTACTGTATGATAATCAACACCAGTCTGCATTCAATTACAGCTTTCACAAAAGGAAACACCAGCAGTACTTAATTTATAGGTGGTTTCATGACACCACGCTGTGAAATAAAGAACATGGCTTATGTACTTGGATAGTACAGTGAAAAAAACCTATTCAATTATGTTACGGTATAATAAGGTCACCTGTATAACTCATCAATTGTAACTCGTTGATATTGTGCTAATTCAAACAACCATGCAGCCAGTAAGCACAAAATGGGAAAATAATAAAAATAATAAACCAACTATTAATAATACTGAATAGCTGTTCATCCTTCCACAGAAAGCTAATATATCAATCATTATAACAATAGTTGCATATTAACTGTTACTACCATTGCATCTGTATGTTTATTTCTACTATGTTCTGTTCATTCCATACAGTCAAAACATAAATTGTGACTCGGTCTGGCAAAATCGGCCTTATCGCTCACAACAACAGGTTTGATTTTTTTGTCACAAACACAAAGCTACATGAACACATTATCAGATTTCACTGTCACAACCAGCCTGGGTTAACTGGTCTGCTTATGCTGGCTGCTTTTTCCAAGCCCAGTGGCAAGCTGTACGAGCAGTCTTGAACCTAAATGGAGCTCTGGCCAACAAGTTGATGGCTGTGTGTGGCTGTACAACTCCGTGGTGTTGGATAAAGACTAGTACTGTTCATTTACTTTCATTTTAGCTAGGTTCAAGCCCTGAATGGCCCATAACTTGGTTTTTTCGTCCCTTCGCCTTCCTCTTCCATTTTCTTTCATTAACCCCTTGCTCTTCTACCGCCCCCACCACCACCCATTGTAATTTTCACCTGATACAGCCAAACCACGGTCAATCTCGGTAAAAAATTATCTAAAATGGTGGGAAACTTTGCTGTTGCTACTTGTTCACTGGATGGCATTGAAGGTAATGAATTGGTGAAAAACGTGTGAAAATTTTGCACATGTAACTAAAGCCATTGACAACCTACAACACTTTGAAAACTTAAAACCAGCGTACTTCAATACTTGTAAATAGGCGATAAGCCCAGTTTTGTCAGACCAGGTCACAATCACTATTGTACATATGCACCTACATTAGCCATTAGCTATATCAGTCTACTTGCTAAAAACAGCTACATGATCATGCACATGTTACCTCCTGTAGTCATGTGCTGTAAATCATCCCACCAGTTGATTGAACTTTCCTGATGATTGTTCTTAAGCCATCATTACTTGGCATAAGATACATGTACCTACTTCAAATTCAGTAGGGGTGGATAAAAAATAGCACCAGTGAGAACAATATACTCTAATTGAACAGTCATCAAGATTGATATACTCTAACAGAGCAATCAACGCCATAGTCTTATGCTGTACTCACTGACTAGGTAAGGAAAGATATTATGGAGTGCACATATAGTATGCACCAGCATTGAAATGGGGTCAGGTCAAATGGGTCACATTTTGTCCAAGTCGTCCAACAGGATTGGATCATGTGCGAAGCAAATTACTTAGTTGGATGGTACAGTAGTGTATAAACATGCCATAGTCAAGTCCCAATGCAACCCAGCTTCTTTCGTGAGCCACACCCACGTATCTGATGACTGCTTGCAGTCATATGTGCAGCCACACCCACTTATCAGTGATATTAAAGTCTACAGGTATGCACGAAACCATGCTCATAGCTGCCTGTGGAGCCATGCCCACTAATCAATTGTACTAGATTCTGTCTAAGCCAGCTTCTTTTGTGAGCCACGTTCACTTTATTCAGGAATGTGTCATACTGGTTTAAATTATGGTGTGTTAGGTATGCAAAAGCCACACCCACTTGCAGGAAACGTACTTTGCTTTCTGCAAACTTACATGGAATCAGGTCCACTGTCTAACATCATTAGCATAGACACCCTTGTGCTTAACGCACTAGTCAGCACTCAAAACATAGCTCTTGGTGCACGCCTCAATCCGGGTAAAATCTGGGTCTGACCCGGATTCCGGGTCAGTGGGTCATCTGAGTCAGCATTAGTGACCCGGTTTCAATGCTGGTATATGTATGTGCAAGTTTCTGACATGTACAAATTTCAGGTGGCTAAACCTGCAAGATAGCACAGATACCATTGCTAGTGCCCAACAATCCATCTTTATTTAGTAAGTGTGCAAAACACGTCATCTTAACGAGTACTTGAGAGCCAATTTTCCTAATAAAATTTAAAATTCTTAATGAACATCTGAGTTTTGCAGTGGCACTAGTCAAAAAGTATGCAGGACTGACTGGTTTTCCATTACCAAGGGAGGGGGTGGGGGTTAACATGTTATGCACGTTCCATGATTTGGTCTTCAATAATAACATGCTCCAGTAGCTCACAGCAAAACCCACAATATTGATGATACTAACTCCGTAGCTAGTATGGATAATTATCTATTATTAATCAAACTCACACTCCTTATTACTCCTATTATTAATCCTTGTACTCCTATGATAATCTGGGAGTCTAGGAATGCAACTGAAAACCACGAAATACATTAATCAAAATACCCTAATATAACATTCAAAGTGCCAAAAAGGTGCTATTGTGGAACACTTTTGAACATGACATCTGCAGCCGTCAAGAACAATCATTAAAATCACTTCAATGGAGCTTTAAGACCTCTTGTTGCAGATCCTTCGGTATTATTGTGTATAGTTATGTGTTTAATAATTGTCATTGATGGTGAGTTTAACTGTTTGTCCTAGCACTATTTTGCAGTCTTGATCATCGATTGACTTTGAGTTTGCCCATGATTGCAGATCAACCCACAGCAAGCACTCTGTGCCTGTGTAAATCACTGGAAAATATTACATTCTATGGGAATATTAGCAATGCAATAATCAATTACAATGTTGTTAAGTCAACAAAGCGCAGGGAGCTTGGGCATAAAGGTTCAGTAATGAAATTGATAATTATGAGTAAACTACATGCACTCCTGGCATAGAAATGAAACACAAGTAGAACAAATCTCTATGTCAATTTTCTCACAAAAAGTGATTTCAGTTATTCCATCAGCTAATACCTGAAACTACCTGTAGATGCTGTTCATTGCACCTTGTACCGAAACTTTATGCATGTGCCAGTAGTTTTAATAATCTTCCATGTAGCATTGTAGTATATGTCCTGCTGCCACTTGTACAGTCGAAGGTCTACTTTCAACTTTGACCATTTGTTTTGCATCAAAAGATTTTGTGTACACATATGCTCATACATTAATTACTGACACAGATCTAAATTTAAAAGTTCACAAATTTTCAGTTATCAAGAAAATGATATAGCCGCAGATCCATACTACAATAATTCCCAGAAAATGAAACAACAATCAAATCTTCAATAAACAGCTGTAAGTTACCAGACAATAAACTGGTAAAAGCTACAAATCGAGGTAAAAATTTTTTATCACAGTTACAATTATATCTGGTGTGTGCTCAAAATGGTAATAAGTTGACATACCCTAGGCTCTCTCCACTTCAGCACTAAACCCACCTTTAGCAATACACTGCCTAGTTTGTAACAGTATGAAAATACAAGGTGTCACACTGGCTTTTGCTATAGGTGTCACACTGGCTTTTGCTATAGGTAGATCTGTGACCACAGTCAAACTCATAGTCAACAGTCAAAGGCACAAAATCACTCTACGGTGAGTTAAGGGTCAAAACAAGACAAAGATTTAAATCCCACAATCAAAACTGTACATGGTTAAAACCAAGTTTCACGGAATTATATGTAACTCACAAGACTTATATGACAAGATATTTTGTTGAGATTGTAAAGATCTTTCTTTCACTGTGTTGATAGCATGTACTGTACCAAGAAATTATTATACTAAGATACAAGCACAAGCACATACTGGATGATAGGGAATAAAGCAGAGGTCACAACATTGAAATAATTAAGTCACAGGTCGAACACCAATAGATGGTCAAGACATTAACCATGGTTGCAGATTGACAGCATATACCCAGGTGACACCCTTGAAATAGAGCAATCTGCCTAGATACCCTTTAACATTTTCACAGAGACATTTTCATTACAGGGCCTCACAATGGTGGAACAGATTACAGTATGTAAAGTTGAGCTGGATCCTAAAAAACAGCTAAAAGTGGAAAGTGGATTTTTCCCAAAAGAATTAACAATTCAGATAACCAGATGATTAGTGGTGACAGTAAAAGTAACAACAACAGACACATGTGGTTTGGCTCCATTACAAGTTTGGGAAAGGGTTGTAATAGATATTGCACTTTTATAGTTTCTCCATAGGAAATTTATGGGGAAATTTTGATTGACCATTAACATGTGTCAGGGCTTTTGAACAAATATATTTTTAGTGGGTCAAGCAGTACTACAAAAGAGCCAAATTTCAAGATAGTGTGTAATTGCATCCATGAGCTATTAAATGTTTTTAAGGATCCAGCTCAACGCTTACATGCTATAGTGATGAGAATTTTACTGTTGCTATTAACGACAGTCGTTCTTTTCTGCTTTCATGTGTAATTTGTTCAAACATGTTTGAAGTTAAAGTTGTTGCACTTGTTTTTATGTCCACGTATTTGTTTTGTATCCATGTGTTAAGTTTTGTACTTGTTAGCTAACTGTACTTATCTACTGCTCTGGCAAGGAAGAACAATAGTTGCCAATAGAGCGGGAACACCTGACGTCACAGTAGTTACATGCTCATAGAAAAGTACACATGCTATTGGAGCATGAGTTTACTTCACCTCAGGTTTGTTGATATATTTCTCAATGTAGCCACATTATCAGGAATAAGGAGCAGAGTAGTTTAACAGATATTTAAGGAGTTTGATCCGTGCTGGGTGAGTTATGGCTACAATTGGCAAAAAATGAATAGGCACAAATAATTTGACACTCTGAAAAGTATGATAGAAGAGTCCCACAATGTTTATATCGACAAATCGACATACAATACTTCATTATTGATCATTCTTTCTTACTGAATGCTGATCGCTTTTTTGAGTTGAGCCCAAAATAGCCGTTTTATCTCTGCAACCTAGGTGATACCTTCAAATAATGTTTTTCATCATCTTTCCCAACTTCTGTTCTATGTCCTGCATAGGTTTTGTGCGGAATGAATCACCAGAAGCCAAGTTGTAGCCTCTTGAAGGAGCCCCGCCATTGACTTTGCCCCACAGAAATTGCAGTTACGCATTTTAATGTAATTTGGGATGTAAAGTTATCACTCTATTGTCAGAGGGTAATTTATAAAATAAAATAGTGAGCATGAGATAATCAGATGTTACTAGATTTCTCTGCAATTATGTGCATTTGCGGTGCCAGGTCCAGTTTGCACTGTCCCATTGCTGAGACACCGGTTACTGTGCAGGTCGCTGAGGCCCATATTTAAGATAACTTGTGTTTGTTTATTATGTACTGTTTTATCTTATGTCATTAATTGTGCAAAGGAGCTATAGCTATACATGATTTACTGAATATAAAATAAATTGAAAAAAGAAATAGTTTTCTTTGTACAGAAGCCAGACACTTACAGTGCAATCATTCACCACATCCCTGAGAAATAGTCTGTAACTATATTCCAGATCAGAAGTTGCCAAGCATGACATTCAATCAAAAATTCACGAATCGGGTTAAAATTACCCCACTCGCGTAGTCGGTCACTCCCACCTATCATATGGGCTTATGGTAAACATTTTTATGGAGTCCACGGCACCATTATGCGTATGATCAATATATTAACACACACTAATGCAATGAGTTGTACTTGCAAAACACCGAGCAAATGCAAAATTGATCGTCAACGGATGTGGGTACATCGATATCGAGGAGAACGGCACCGTTGGGGGAAAACCATACCGGCAGTACTAGTGTTAACACTTTGCTAATTCATGTACACATACAACACTTAATACTATTACACTATTATTCGTACAACAGGTATACTCACAGTTTCTCTTACGTGAACAATACCCAAGACTAGAGACAATATCGTAAATTTCCGCACAACTTTCGCGCACTAACGCTCATTAAAATGGGTATTGGTTGGAGTAATATGTTTTCTATTGACACAACAAATGCACTAAAAATGTAGTTTAGCTATATTTGACCATGGTGTGGAATAGCATGTAAGGAGTGTAGTTCAAATACTAGTGATTGTAAGATATAAATAAAGTACAGTGAGTCTAGCTAGCTATATACACACACATCAAAACACATTCATTCATTGCCTGTTAGTAATTTCTTTTAATGCATCAAACAAGTCAGCGAAATTGGCTCTCTTGCTAGGATCATGGACCCAACAACTGAGCATCACTTCATAGAGTTCATCTGGACAATTGTCAGGTTTGGCCATCAGTATTCGTTTCTCTCCTTTCAAAGCAGAGTCAATTACTTGTTGGTCACCCATTTCATAATAAGGTTGTTGCTTGGCTAGTGTAAATATCTCCCACAGGGTGATACCAAATGCCCACACGTCTGTCTTGACTGAGAATTTACCAAAGAAACATTCATAGGCCATCCAGCGGATTGGTAAAATGGCACGACCTTTCACCTTGAAATAATAAGCACTGTAAAGGTTCTGGCTCATCCCAAAGTCAGCGATCTTCACAACATAGTCTTTACCAACTAGAACATTTCTTGTAGCTAAGTCTCGATGAACATATTTGAGTGATGACAAGTACTTCATTCCACTAGCAATCTGGTAGGCCATGTAGGTTAAAGTGATTGGTGTAATTTGTGTGGGTGATGGAGCTTCGTTGGGATCAAAAAGGAGATCAAACTGTTGCAGGTACTGGTTGAGGTCTCCATTCTCCATATACTCCATCATTATGAATGGTGTGCCAGTAGTACAAATTCCCAACAGTCTAATAACATTATCATCCTTCAGTCGTGACATGAACTTGATCTCTTTCTCAAATGACTTCTGCATCTCTTTGGTGGAGTCTAGTTTCAGTTTCTTCACTGCTACTTGTAAGGAAACACTACAATCTTCCCGGGGACTCAACTGTAGATAGTACTCACTCAGTCCTACTGTGTTAGCCAACACTACTTCTCCAAACTGGCCTGTACCAAGTTGATTCATTTCTATTATATTATCTACCGTTACTACTGGAGGACCTTCTGATTTATCCAATGGAAGAGGCTCAGCATATATTGATGAGTAAGGGTAGAGATCTTTGGCCAAGTCAAACTTTGGGTCTTCGGTGATGATCAAAGTATCAGGCTCAGAAATCTCACTATATATTGACTCTGCCAAATCAGATGATGTGCTATATTTGGGGCTCTGTATACTGTCATAAATATTCAATTCAAGTGACTGGCTACTAGTTGCAGCATACAGTGGGTTGAACTGCATTGAACGCTGTAGACTACTAGCCTGACTACTGGTTGACTTTAGGGGACTTAGCACATTAGATGGCGTAGAGCTGGAGGATGATTGTTGTTTGGGTTTCTGTGTTGGTGTCTTCAATGGTGACTTGCTTTTGTCTCTGCGAGGAGAAAGTCCCTTCTTGCCAGTATGTACTGGTGTTGTGCCATCTTCTTCGTCAAAACTGTCGTCAAGCACTTCATTATCTATACTATCATTATCAACCTCTGTCTCACCGGTAACTGCAAGGTGGTCAACTGGAGCTTGGTCATAAAATGGGTTAATAGTCACTTCATTTGCTGTTTCATCATAAGCGCTGGTCCGATGTGGTATTATAGGACAAGAGGATTGATTGCTGATAACTGACTGAGTCTTCTCTACTACTTGCAGTTTCTCCAAGGTACTAGCTTCTTTTCTGCTGCTCCTTCTCTCGGGTACAGAATATCCAGAGACATTTGACTGAACATTGTTACCATTTAGTTTCTCACCAAAGTGATCCTCGTAAGTATTGGAGATAACTGTGAGTGACTGAAGCTTTGTTTCCTGGACTGAGTCATAATAATTTTCATTGTCAATATTTGATTTCTTCTGGTTTCTCCTCTTATACAAAACAAACAAAATTACAAGGACAACAATTACAACTAATAAAAATAGAATGACAATAATCGGTGCTACAATGACTCCTGTATTAGATCCTCCTCCTCCACTACCACCAACAGTTGCAATAACTGTTGATGACATACCGGCACTTGTACTACTTGACATTGTTGCTAACATAGCACTAGTGGCAGATGGTATAATGGTAGTATCCATTGTTGACAGTGATAGATCATTGTTCATACTATTTCCTGGTATAACATTAATAGTGGTAGTGGTAGATGTAACAGCCATTGTAGAGGTAGGAGTAACAATTGGCATACTAGATACTGGTGAAAAGAAAGAAAAACAGCAATTATACAGTTATAACAGAACAATCAACTGTGAATGTGATACACACATTGAGATATAGGTGTGATAATGAGGTGTGATAATGAGGTGTGATATACACTGAGTGTGATCTTGCATGGCTTATATTATGTATGTGCAATGGCACTGAAACAAAAAAAATCTGCCTTTCAAAAAACTACATACTGTCTGCTTTGGAGCTTTCGATGCTCGAAAACCATGTTGAAACCCTTATTTCCAAAATCAATTGTGGCACCACTCAAGTGCGGCTACTAGTGAAGGAGCGGTGCTTAACCAAATAACTATAATTATAATTGTAGTTGACTTAAAGTCTCCAATTTCTGTCTGTTAGGCTAGGTAATCCAAAGGCTGCAACACAAGTTGCCATCAGACCTTCAGTGCTGGACACTATAAAACTTAGTAAAATAAGAGACAAACAAAACCAGACTCAGTTTACCAAAATAGGCTCTTTCACTTGATAATCACATGAGAGGTGCTTTCTTTATAAGGTGTCATTTTAAGTGTGTTCTTTAAAATATTTGTAAAAAATGGGTGGTCCCTACCATGAACATAGGTAGCAATAAAACATTGAACAATTCTTGTCACCTACAACTAAAATATTACAGAATGACCAACATATAATTTTGTTGTGTTTATCGTCGCATGGTATTTAAGCTACAGTACCACCCAGAGGTAACGTTACACTCACGAGCAGTTGACACTTGTGTAACCAATTTTCAACCTGCGATTTCTTTGGCATGTGCGAGGTAACTAACTCACCATGTGTAGCCACGACGTGCAAGCTCCCTCGGGTGGCTGCTCCAGTAACCATATGCCTTCACACGTGATGAACCATATGCCTTCACATGTGATATATTCCAGTTGTGCGTCGTGTTGAGTCGTGGCCTGGATTTGAGCACTCACAAGGGATTGTAACATTACCTCTGGGCAGTACTGTACATACATAATACTTATGACGAACAAAAATAAAAAATAAAATTTTAAAAGCACCACTGTGGCAGACCTTATTTACATACTCCACTATATGGTACTATATTTTCTATCACATGGGTAGAAATGTTTGAATGGTAGGTATACATAGGTTTGAGAATGCACAAAGAATAAGATAGCCATTTTAATAACAGTTTTTTTGATCCAATATTGCAAAATTTGACCCTTAATGTTTCCTGTTTTCATTTGTAAACTCAGAATCATTAGACAATGCATGCAAATTGATGATGTGACATATTGAGTGGCATGTGTTGTTCTGCAATTTGTTGTCACTGTACCACATCTATGGTTGTACGCTACCAAAAAGCTTATACCCATGTACAGTTTATTTTGTACTAGATTGGATTAGTCAGTGGAGCCATAGGCATAGAAACTTGGGGGAGGGGGGCTGGAGTCCCCAAATTGTTTTCTGCTTTTAGGCTGCAAAAAGATCGATATACTCTAATAGAATAGTCAGTTGTTCTAATAGAGCAGTCAGTGTATAAAATTTAGTGCATAAAAGAATGCTCTGAAATTCGAATGTCTGTTCATTTGGGAACATTTGAATATGAATTCATAACATTCGAATCCTTTACGTGGGCGCCCAATGTACATTAGATCACATGCAGCTGAAAATAGTACAGGACACGACACACGCCAGTTGTCAAGTAGTTAAACATGTACTTCGCTATAGACCCTTTGCAGGTGAGCTGCTGCCATAGCAACATCCGCCATTTTGGAGTACAACCCATTTTGCAACTCTGATAGTGTAGGAGAGAGCATAGGTTTAACCCAGTCAACCTTTGCCACAGAATTCAGAAGAAGCAGCTCTACTTACTAGTACTGTTTTACTCTTATAGAAACCGATGATATCAGGGTTGCAAAAACGGGTTGTACTCCAAGATGGCGGATGTTGCTATGGCAGCAGCTCACCTGCAAAGGGTCTGTTGTTTACACTTAATTAACAGCCTGTTGTCTGCAGTCAGGTGTATGTGAAGCCAAAAATGCTACACGCTACAGATAGCGTGTAAGGTGTGCGGTTGATTACAGTGATACTTTTCTACTGTTTACACTCACTTTACTGTCTATATATATCAAAGAGTACTTCAACAAGTAAGTGCATAGAATCCTCACAACAATAAGTCTTACTCCTTAGATTCAATAAATTATAATTCTGATTGTGGGTTTTAAATATTAGAAAAAATTGAATAGTCCACAGTTTTTCATTCAAACATTCGAATGCTCAAGTCTAGCATTCGTTTCTGCACTAATAAAATTACCATCAGAATTGCTCTCAATAAGGCTACAATTTTCCTGTGCGGAAATACCATGATACCCCCCTAGAGAGATCATGGTTTACATCCTAAGTGTGCTTTACACACTGTTTTACATAGCTTTGGAACAGATTCCCCTATCTAAAAATATCTTGTTACCCTGCGAGCTAACAATGCAAGTTGATTTGCCAGAAGAGTTTGGTAATAATTTTTTTCACAGATGTTCCTATTACATTCACCATTACTTTAAAGTGGACTAAAAAATTCTCCCCCAAACTCATTAACTTAGTTGGTAGCCTAACAACCAAGTCAGCAGATGGTTTTGGTAGTTATTGGTCGTAACCAGTTAGTAGCATAGTAGCCATATTACTGTTGTGATTAAGACACACCACTGTTGTATGGATTGCATTGAGTTAGCAGCTTTTAATTTTTCAGTAGCACATTTCACCTACAAAACAATTTATAAGCAGTCAAGCACTACTCTAATATATAGAACAAACACAGTAACAAGTTAATTTCTTGTTTCACTACTATTAATTTTCCCATGGATCCCCTTGCTCAGTGGAAGATTCAGACATTTTAGAAAGGAGTTTAACAATTTGTTCTACATTGTCCCAAACTACAATTGCATAAGGACTTCCTAAGCTAAGTTGTAAGTTGTAATAGCACCTATTGTTTCACAACTTTTTAATTAACCCATAGATCTCTGCCTGATTTTCAAATTTTTAAATACACAAGTAAGGAATATACAAGTTTAACTACTTTTACACACACTTCCTTATGAAGCAATTTGACTGTTCTATTAGAGTATTTCTTAACGTCACCCCTATAAAGTATACTTTTCAGCTGTGTATCATTTAGGCTTTATAAGCCCCTCCCCCACCCTTGTTTTCTAGTAGTTGAATGCAGAGGAAATCCTGGGGTTGTGTGGCTCCTCAGACACTTGCTTAGACTGCAAACTTCAATAGACACTATCCAAAACCACGCCACTTTACAGACGCAATTTTGAATGGGGCCAATTTCAATAATCACTGCTTTGAAATTCAGCAATGAAGAAAGCTTGAATGAAGTGGTATTGTCAAACAACAAGCTTTCAATGTTGTAAATTCCTTGTTCCGGCTAAAGGCAGGTGATTATCAGGTGATGAACAAGGCACAGGGGGCTGACACCACTAATTCCCTTGTTTACCTGTACAAGGAGCGCCTGGATGATCAGCCGCTACTACGGTTACTATCACTAATAGTTTACCACAGTAATGGATACTAAAATATCTATTTGCTTCGCAGTGCTTCCTGTGTGGGCCAACAAGGCAATTTGGGCTGTCGATGCTTCGCGCCTTGTTCAACCCTGACAACCACCTGCCCCTAACTAATTTACAACCTTGAAGACTTCCACAGCCAATTGTTCGACAATACCCCCTAGTTCGAGCTTTATTCATCATCAGATTTTAATGTAGTGCAATCGTAATAATTGATACTGGACCCATTCAAAATGGCGGAAAGTTGTTGCTATGACGATTACATAGTTTTGGATTGTGTCTATCAAGCCACCACCTGGTCCAGGATTTTTGTACATTCAACATTTTTTTAGTGCTAGGGATCATCCATAATTTTCAGCATCTTCACAAGCATACACCCCCTCCCTCCTACCCAAAAGTGTACTATAGAAATGTTGATGTGACAACTATTGTATGAACAATGTTAATTATTTTTGTATCATTTTCTTTATTACATCTGCCTGTTAATCCTCTGACTTCTCAGAATGTACAATAATTTATATAGCCTTGCATACACTACTTGGCTGCATAGCCAGCTCCTGAAGCAGTCATTCAGACTCCAGCTACAACTCATTTTCCACCACCTTACACATTCTAACCAAACACTAGTACTAAATTGAATTATTTTTTTATGTGGTACTACTAAGACCAACATTTTTACAAAGTGCACAGATGAATTTACCCCCTCCTCTCTAGAGTACTCTTTGAACTATTGCAAAACTAATGGATGATCCCTTATGTTTCTGACTCTCTGCTTCATAGGCTTTAGCCTTTTTGCATAGTGGGATAGTGAATTAGCTCATAGTAACACACTGTCTGTGAAACATAAGCTTTCCTTGGCTACCCACCACAACATTACGCATTTTAAAATACCATGCACTTACCACAAAACAATAGTTCACTTAGGAATGTATGTGATCCTTCACTGATGGTCATCATTATTCTTAGAGACTGTACCAACAAGCCCTTATTAGTAATGTCAACATTTAGTCTGTATCTTCTGCTCTCCATAGGTACTGGAGAAGCACTAGTATCAATACTGATCTGATTGGATGGTGTAGTGGAGTTATCATTAGATGAATACAGTGTCAAAATGGGAAGTGTTATACCACCATTTGGTGTATACCAGAACCACATACTGATCCTACGGAGATTAACTGGTTGATCAAATCTGAACACCACAGACATATTTCTACCATTTCTTAAGTCCCACACAAAATAATCTGATAAATCTGAAAAATTGATATTTCCGGTAAATCCACGTTCACAGTCCATCAGAGTAGTCCCCACTCCACAGTTAATTGTCCCTTGTCCATCAATTGATATACATCCATCATTACTGGGTTGTGTACCATCAAACTCATCTGACCTCATTGTAGTATATGATAATGGTGGTTGTGATATTCTAACAACATCTACAACTCATCATGTTATATAATGACACAAAACATGTCATACTCACCATCACGTTGACACATACCACAATTAGGATACTGTTGACCACTAGTGGAGGAACCCAACAACAGTATCAGTAAAGTGATGGCCACTTGTCTCATGTTCACTATTAGATATAACATCTTTTACACACAGACAGACAGCAGTAGACCAGTACAATAGTAAGGCTAAAACTGTTTTAGTTAGTCATAGAACATCTAATGGCCTTCTGGTCAGTTCCAGTAACAGCTTACATGACTGAGACATTATTAATACATAAAGGGTCTACTTATTGTGACAGTAGTTTGTAACAACACAGTAATTCATACCTTATTATTTTACAAAAGGGCTACTATTAAGGCACATGTGAAATCTAATATACTAAAACATGGCATTGCGGAATGGAATTCTGTACCCGTTAATTTTACGTGCACTGCCATAAATAGCAAGGTTAATTTTCAGGGGTGTGAAGCTTTAGTACAAAGTTCTTTACTCAGGAAAGGATCTACGAGGGGATATGAGGTAAAAGTTTCTTGGAAGATCAAGATTCTTTAACAAAGTAGAGTAGAGCAAAAACATCACAGATTAGTATATACACTCAATAGTACTTATCGTAAATCAGGAAAATTTTGGCGGAGAAAATTTTCGTCTATTAACATTTCAACGCTACATATTTTTGTCGCTAGCATAATCAACGAAAATTTTTTGACGGAATGACTGGTTATATAACGTTAATATTTGTATGCACGAATTATCCGTATATAAGTCTAAATTAATTTGTCATTTTAATTTTCATTGATACACCAGTGATGAAAATTTTTTGACAATGAATTCTTCCTGATTTATGGTAGCACAAAACAGCACTTGGCCACATGGTTGACACATTTTAAAGTATGTAAGTTTTGTTTCAAATCAACTTGTGGTTCATACCTACTTTTCAACAGTGTGTAAGTAAGTCATGTGCAACCTGGCCTGAACTTATGTATATAATCATTTTCCAACAATATAGAGATCCTTCTCACTTTAACAAACATGTCAATGCATCAGAGACAGTGGAGTAAGCTAGGAGTGAGGGTCCAACATGGGACATTCTACAGTGGACTACAAAAGTTTGAAGCATAAATGCTATTCTGTGGACACAACCATTTTTTTTAAGGTTTTAGAAGCTCTACATCACTCCTAGCTTACTCCACTGTCTCTGATGTATTAACATGTTTATTAAAGTGATGGGTAGTAATTTGAACCATTTATACTGCTACTAACAGTTGTTGAGATATATAAAATGTGACTGCTCTATTAGAGTATATTGATCTATTCTTACAAGCGTTAAGATGCTGATCAAAAAGTAAGGGGGCCATGGCCCCCCTGGTCCCCTATTTTTCTATTGCCTACACAACACATCAATATTAGTATGAGTTTTATTGCTTGATTCACTACAAACTACCTGATTTGATTTATTTTAATTTAAACTCTGGAATTCGGCCAAAGCCATCCTTCCATTCCAGAGTATACACACAGTTACACACATACCAGAACAAAAACAAAGCAATACAAAAGTGCAACATAACTACATAAACAAAACATAATTACACACCATACAATAAATGATCATATAAATTGTTATGGAAGAGATTTCTGGAAAAGATTATTTTGAAGGGAGTTCCACCAGGAAGGTGATTTTTGATGGAAAAATTGTTTCTGAAAAGATAATCTGTTGCAGAGGGTTGTGGCAAAGTGTGGGGGACATCTGGTGTTATAGGAATATAGGGATCCAAACTGTATAGGAGGGTCTAATGAAATTCCTTTACTAATGTACTGGTCTAATGTAACAGTACCTGTAATCTCTTGATCGCTTGAGGATCCCAGCCACAGATGGTTTTACAGGACTATTGGCCTTGTAAGGAAACAGACAGACCTATATATGGTATTCCTTGCTAACTCTAAATAATCAGTTTTTGATTGAATAAGCAAGAGTAAATAATTCAATTATTTACTCTTGCAATAACTAACCAGATTTTTACTAGGATTTTTGCCAGTGAATGTTTGTATGCTTAATAGTCCTACTAGAGGGGTTAGCTACACCGTGGAGTAAATGACACGTTCAGGCTACATATAGCGCATGAGTTTCACGGAAATCATAATATATACTGTTGTTGGCCATCCCAGGCTACTCCCTTTGAAAAATCCTGGCTACGTATTGCTGAGCTGCGGCAATGCAAATCCGCAATCGTCTATGGATGTAGGCCCGTCAATACAAACACCTTCATCTTGGCCAACGGGCACCCATGTACAGTACACATACCAGCAACGTTAATTCAAATTCATCTTACACAGTAACTCACCTCTTTTGCACGAGGAAAAAACCAAGAAATAAGTGTAGCTACCTGTACGCGAGCAGTATCATAGTAGTATTATGACTATCGTTTAGTAGTATCTGTCGGTGTCTAAAGTATTTAATTTCCGCAGTGATACGCGCACTGACGTCATAAACAGTGATGTGATCATTACACTGATATGGTTTCTAATCAGAGGAGGGCGGAAGCGGTACACGTGATGCGCATAGAACAATACAAATTTTTATATCAAAAGCCGTGTGGCACACAAATTGTGCCAATAAATAATTTGATTTATATTTACTGTATACCTGCAGCGATCATCAGCGATCACGATCGTTTTCGCACACATACAGCATCCAAGTATTTGGTAGATCACGTGGGTTCCACGCTATGGCGGAAGACGATTGCGCGAGATATCCTCGGAGATCTCCAATGAGTTTCAAGCGTTCTCGAAGTTCCCCGACACTTTGTACACCATACAGAGATGAAAAGGGTCGAAAGAGGGTTCCTTTACGCGAACAGAAATAGATGTCTGATGGCATGTTGCACGTGCCTGCAAGACAAGTGGCGCTTTTCACCAGCCAATCTCACTCAAACGGCCATTTACCCCTAGAGCTACCCCCGAAGCCATCACTGACTGCTGATGACGGATCTGAGGAAGGAGCCAGTACTTCGAAATACTCTAGCAATGCTCTTAAGGTAAATATTGAACTTTCCTGATATAAGGACATAAGATCCATGATCTGTCAATATATAAATATTAGTTTATATCAATTTTTTAAACTTACAGGACAAATGGACCAATGAAGAATTGAGTGCCTTGGTTGACTTTATTCTTTTCCACACACCCGGAGAGAAATGGCCAGCTCACAATCATTCAGAATTTTGGACAAGTGCAAGTAACTTTATTCTTTATTCAACGCAGAATGAAAACAAATGTTAACAGAAGTGGTATGTGCGTTATATGTAAATTGTATGCTTGTTTGATTGTTTATGCTTATAGCTAATGCCTGTCGTAGCAAAGTAACCCGGTGGCTGTCCAAGAGGTATAAATATTATGTTGAGTTTAGACTTTTATGTACACACGCAGGTACAAAACCCCAAAGGAAGCAGAAGCCTTTTATAAAAAGGATGACCAGCTACCTCGAGTGCCTGTGCTGTCTTCCACTGCAGATCAAATGAAAACTTCTAGTGCACAAACGAACCAAGTTGATGGTTGCTTAATTATGGAAATGCTGAATCAATTACCTGAAGAGTCTCGCTTACCACTATTGTCTGAGCTATTTTCCTTGTGTGTTTCAATGCTATTCAAGCTCTCGGTACCTGATGACTTTTTGTGCCTAGCGGCAAGTGCTATGGTTCAGTTATCAAGTGGTGGGCATACAAATGTTTTATATAATCTTGCAAAAGGTATGGGAACTTTGAGACCTGATAAGAGTGAACCACGATTTCCGATCAACAAAATGCTTATGGGACTTGTAGAATACACTGCATTGTTTTTTGCTTTTGATAATTTACAGCAGGTAAAGCAAATTATAGCAGTATGTTGTTTAATGGTTTGTTTAGATATCTTGTCCATTGGATTATCGCCAGTGGCTACTGACAATGTATTGTAATTTCGGAGAGAAATGGGTGAAGCTACATCGTGGACCTATGTGGTGCGTTGCTAGTTCAGTTGAAGACCCATGTTCCAGTACAGCGCAGAACCAAAATACCATGAAGGTATGTCGTATTTGTGTTCCATAAAGCATGTGATTTGTTTAAATTTATAGGCTCTTGTAAATATACCTGCTATTTCTGAGAGGTCCATTAGAAGTACTATATCATCATGTACAACGACATTAGATTCACAAGTGCAGGTATATACCAATGCTGGAATTTTTATGTGATACCGTTAATATATTGTTTCCTTATAGGGTAATGTACTTGATGAAGCAGCTAAGCAGAACCCTGATGCTTGGTGGTGGGTAAAAGCGGATGGTTGTGACATCATCAAGGGCTTAAAGGAATCATCCAGACTTGAGTGGAGTGGAGATGTTGACTTGGGTGATGGATTTCTCCAGGATAAATATTCTAACTATAAGGAACGTCTGAAGGCAGCTGAAAAAGTTGGCTTGTGTGATGAAAATGTGGTACAAGATTTAAGTGGTACTTTGAATGCTATTAGCAAGGATTTAGAGTTTCTACAAGCAGGTGAGTATATGTTATCAATTATTTGGTATGTACTGATTTCTAATTAATCATTATTTGTATATTTAATTAGAGCTAATCAAGTTTAACAACGATTACTCAGAGAAGCTACAAGGTGGTATGCAACGAGAGAAAGATTTGATTGTGTTGGCCTGGAAGGTTAAAGAATTAACTGAATTGAATGAGAATGGTAGAGAACTACATCGAAGTGCTGGTTGCTTGTTAAGGAAAATTGAAGGGCATGATGTGGAACTAGAAGATAATGTTCCATCTCAATTAAACAAACTCCGTCAGAAATTAGTCAACTTTATTAAGGGTGTGACACGTCATCAGCGGACTCCAGCTACGCATGTATTAGTATTTATGATTAGCACAGAAGACCAAAGGAGAAGGCCTTATGCCCTGCCTGTCCAGTGCATTCCATATAAAGGGTTGACAGATGCAAAGATCCGCGAATTGGCCAACAAATTAATTGTCGAAATGTCTAAACGAAAAATGAATGTCGCAGGTGGGTATAATTTTATTGTGGCTAATCGTGTATTATGCAGCATGTGATGTGTTGTACAGGGTTCACTACAGATGGGGAGTGGAACTCACTTCAGACTAAAGGGAACACAAGACCAATATCTATATTTCAAATTCGTGCTGATGCAAGAGCAAAATTTGCTCGTACAGGAATCACCAAAATGATTAACATGATTACAATTAAGGGTAAGTATGAATATTTACCCTACAATTGTACTTTCACATGCATACAGATACAGAAGATGGGTGTGTTAATGCTGTTCAGCCAAATCATGCCATCACTACTGAATTATTAGGCGAAACCAAGATTTGGTATAGCGAAGGTGCTACTACAGATGATGTCATTGAAAGACTCAGACTACGAACAGTTCCTAGTGGCTATGCTATTCACAGCTGGACTGAAGGCAAGGCTATTGACAAAAGAAGTTTCATGTGTCCAATTCTGCATTATAGGAAAAACTGAAACCAGGGTTGAGAAACTCCGATAGATACTGGCACAATTGGAATATGCACACCAAATACATCGATTTAGCTCAAAGGGTATTCCTTTTAACAAACACTTGTATGTGCCAGAAATTCATCCCATAACTAAAGTTGAATTTTGTGAGTGTGAAGATGAAGCCCATGTTTTTAAGGTTTGTGTGTACATACTTTTTTAAAACTGCCACTGACATTTTTTTCTCAGCGGATTGGTCACAGTTTAAGACAAGGAGGTCCACGTCATATCTGCCTAGAAAGGTTTGAGGAAGCTGTGCATGACATTTCAGCTGGGCTTACATATTCCGCTTTCTCTGGTGTCCGTAAGCAAAGTGTCGAGGATGTTGAACGGCTATTTGGTCAGAGTGTGATAGCCTGGATGGAAGAGAAGGGGTACCATAGTGAGGCAGAATACCTCCAGTACATACGCAACTGGAGACGTGCCTGTGATGAGAGAGGTCTGACAGATGATGAAAGGAGCAAATTTAATAAGGAGCTGCTGGATTATATTTTGGATGACCTAATGCCATGGCATAGGGATGGTTTGCAAGATTTGAGCTTGCTTGAAGTCAACCGGTATGCATTATTGTTATTTCTCATTACAGTCTGTTAAATGTATACTATATTGCTCTGTTTACAGGAGTATTAATGGAGTTAGGGGGTTCAGTAGGGAGACACTGATAGCTCTAGCAGCTAACATCGAATCAAGAGAGTGGAGAAGAAAATATAACCATGAATGCAATATCCCTGTCGAACACCCTCGGGCCAGTTCGACCGATGATGTGGAATGTTTTTTTAGTGTCCTTCGTGATACTGTGGGGAAGGATTTTACTTTGAAGCAGGTATGTAAAAGGTTATTGTATTAGTTATATTAGATTGACTACTGTTGAAGGTTTATTATGGGTGGAGAAAAGTTACAGAAGAATTTCTTAAAAGAATGGACCCTGAACTGCCCTTCTACTACCACACCACTAAGCATAGTCGGTACTATGAGGATTCGATGCCTGAGTTTAATGCTAAGCCTAAAAAGATCAAGAAACAAAGTTACCAAGATACGAGTTGCTTGGAAGCAATGAGAGAATTTCATTTTCTGTTCGTGGTGATAAATCTGTTTGTGCCAAGTTTCACAATGTCCCAGTAAATCTTCCTCCCCCACCTAGTACCCTTAACCCATTCGTACATGAACATTCATATGCTTTGAAGAAATGAAAACAAAATTAATGTACTTACAGTATGACTTAATTAAACGAAGCACGACTTCTCATCACTGTGTTGGACCATTCACCATTGAGCGTGATGCTTATTGCAGCATACCAGGCAGGAGATTTAAATAGGAATTTGTATTTGATCCATTCAAATGCTACTTTTAATATTTTCTTATTGCTGAAAGCTGCATGGACCTCTTCTGTGGCCTCTTTGACCACATATCCAATCCTCTCCCAGCCTGAATCAGTCCGACACATAAATGCAACAGCTTTGTTGTCGTACTTGTTATTTGGCTCAGGCTGAAGTTTCACGGGTACATTTATACCTTCACCATGCTTCTTGGCTACCATGTACAATACATCTTGGTAGATTTTTTCTTTATCTGCTCCTATACACTTAAATAACACAGTATGTGTAATAGCTGGAACAGAATCATCATCATCCGATGTGTCATCCAAGAGGGAATCGTCAGCTGTTGGTGGTGGGGAGTCACTAGTAGTCAGTTCTGGTGAACTTCTGGCAGATAAGTTATTGGAAGTCCCAGAGCTCGAATCGTCCACAATGTCATCTTCGACCCAATCCCATTCCCACAGCACAAACACCTGGTTACCACTTAGATGGTATTTTTCAATATTACTGCAGGAACGTTTGAACTCTTTTTCCTGTACACAAAATATACTACATTAATTCATGTACTGATATAATTGAATAAACGTCATAATAATTTGACAATTACATGAACAATTAATTCAAGGGGAAAGGAGTCTAGTCTCAGATATTCTTTTGTGCAGTATTGTTTTGCAATATTACTAACTGGCCCACCTCAATGACAAAAGCATATTGACAATTGTATGGGACGATGAGATCAACAGGAAGAGCATGGTTTAAGGCTGCACAATCGCGAGGAAAGCAATCAAACACTTCCAACTCCCCACAACTATTGATCCACTGCAGCTTCACCTCCACCAATCTCGTCTCAAACACGGGGAAACTAGGGATAACATAATTGATGACGTAGCCCTTCGCCAAAACAGTTATTCTGGCTTTATTATGATTATGATTATGATTATATACTGGGTCGAGACAGCACAGCTGATAATTGACCCAGGTAATTACAGACAAAAAAAACATTTAACATATACATGCATACATAAAATTATTTATTGTGTGATGACAAGGTGGTTGGTAAAAATTTCTGTGGATTGCTCTTCAATAAAGTTGTTAGGTAAAGTGTTCCATGCTCTTAAAGTATTCGGAAAGAAGCTTTTCTGATATGATACAGTGGAACTGACTGGGATTATAAATCGATGTTGATGGAGCTGTCTAGTTGGATACTGAGTTGGTAAGAAATAAGATGGTAGCTGTATGGAAGGAGTAAGCTGATGAACGATTTTGTGAAATTGGCTTAACCTATTAATGTCTTCTCTCTTGTAGGGTTGGCCATTCAAGGAAGTTCAACATATCTGACACACTACTGTACCAACTAAAATCAGAAAGGACCCATCTTGCAGCACGTCATTGGATTTTTTCTATGTCATATATTAAGTATTCATGATAAGGGTCCCAGACACAAGCTGCATACTCTAACAATGGTCTTATGATGGTAATGTAGGCATTTTGCTTGACATTACTACTACATTTACTTAAGTTGCGCCGAAGAAAATTTAAGGATCTGTTTGCTTTAATGCACATAGCTTGAATATGATGCGACCTTTACATGCTTTCATGAAAAATAAGTCCCAGGTATTGATGTTGTTCTGTTAATTGAAGAGTTTCGTCATTTAAATTATAGTCATAATTAATGGGAGATGTTGATCTTGTACACCTTAATACTACACATTTGTCAATGTTCAATTGCATCTGCCACTTTTTAGTCCAGTTAAGAATGGTACTGAGGTCTCTTTGAAGGCACAGTGAATCTTCTAAGGAATCAATTATCCTATACATAACGCAATCATCAGCAAATAGCCGAACAGTTGAAGAAATATTTTCATCAATGTCATTAATGTACAACAAAAACATGAGAGGTCCCAATACGGTTCCTTGTGGAACTCCAGACTTGTTATTGTTATCTACTTTACCAGTTAGGCACTGGAGGGTGTACACAGAAGGCAGAGCCTGTTCGAGGTGTTTACCCATAGCCTAGGAGCCTGAGCGAAAATCTTTGAGCTAAATATCCTAAAGTGAAACGGGACAAATACCTAGACTTTACGGGTAGTTTACTTGACACATGATTTTCTAGAGTTACTTGTTGGTTTCTTTTAGTCAGCCATTGCTCTATCCATTTAACAAGGTATTACAATCGATTTCTTCCTCATTGTCTGTGGCTTCACTCTGAAATCCAACGAGGTCTTGGCTCGGCGCGTCCGCCATAATTAACTGTTAATAATTTTGGTAGCGCTTATATCGCTTCCGCCCTCCTCTGGTTTCTAATAACAATTGCACTAAAAATATTAATTAGTCTGGCGCCGCCCGCCCCATCGCAAAAGTAAGGGTCTGGTGAAATACAAATACCTAATCATTTCAAAAGGAATTCAATTAGACACCTCACATAATGCTTGTTACGTCAGATGATTGCACTTCAATTCGAACAAAAGCATTGTGTTGCAAGGCGATTTCTGTGTGAACGTCATTGGCATGCACTAATTGGCTAGCGCCGAATCTGGGCACTAGAAATGATTTAGTATCTGTATTTCACCAGACCCTTACTTTATGCGAAGGAGCGGGCGGTGCCAGACTAAATATTAATATGATGTAATGACCATAGTAAGTACTGATTGCATGATATAATAGTACAGTACACACTAGCAACATAATGTAGCTACACGCACCAAAACACATTCATTCATTGTCTGTTAGTAATTTCTTTTAATGCATCAAACAAGTCAGCGAAATTGGCTCTCTTGCTAGGATCATGGACCCAACAGCTGAGCATCACTTCATAGATTTCATCTGGACAATTGTCAGGTTTGGCCATCAGTATTCGTTTCTCTCCTTTTAAAGCAGAGTCAATTACTTGTTGGTCACCCATTTCATGATACGGTTGCTGCTTGGCTATTGTAAATATCTCCCACAGGGTGATACCAAATGCCCACACATCTGTCTTGACTGAGAATTTACCAAAGAAACATTCATAGGCCATCCAGCGGATTGGTAAAATAGCACGACCTTTCACCTTGAAATAATAAGCACTGTAAAGGTTCTGGCTCATTCCAAAGTCAGCGATCTTCACAACATAGTCTTTCCCAACTAGAACATTTCTTGTAGCTAAGTCTCGATGGACATATTTGAGTGATGACAAGTACTTCATTCCACTAGCAATCTGGTAGGCTATGTAGGTTAAAGTGATTGGTGTAATTTGTGTGGGTGATGGAACTTTGTCGGGATCAAGAAGGAGATCAAACTGTTGCAGATATTGGTTGAGGTCTCCATTCTCCATATACTCCATCATTATGAATGGTGTGCCTGAGGTACAAATTCCCAACAATCTAATAACATTATCATCCTTCAGTCGTGACATAAACTTGATCTCTTTCTCAAACGACGTCTGCATCTCTTTGGTGGAGTCTAGCTTCAGTTTCTTTACTGCTACTTGTAAGGAAACACTACAGTCTTCTCGGGGACTCAACTGTAGATAGTACTCACTCAGCCCGGCTGTTTTAGCCAGCACTACTTCCCCAAACTGGCCAGTACCAAGTTGTTTAACTTCTTTTATATTATCTACTGTCACTAATGGAGGACTTTCGGATTTGTCCAATGGAAGAGGCTCAGCATATATCGATGAGTAAGGGTAGAGATCTTTGGCTACTTTAACTGAATCAATCTTTGGGTCTTCAGTGGTGATCAAAGTATCAGGCTCAGAAATCTCACTATAGATTGACTCTGCAAAACCAACATCAGATGATGTACTATATTTGGGGTTCTTAATGCTATCATAAATGTTTAGTTCAATGTTGTCTAATGACTGGCTACTAGCATACAATGGATTGGGCTGCATTGAGCTCTGTAGACTACTAGTCTGACTACTGGTTGACTTTAGGGGACTTAGCACATTAGATGGTGTAGAGCTGGAGGTTGATTGTTGTTTGGGTTTCCTTGTTGGCGTCTTTGATGGTGACTTGCTTTTGCCTCTGCGAGGAGACCGTCCTTTCTTGCCTTTATGTACTGGTGTTGGGCCATCTTCTTCATCAAAACTGTCATCAAGCACTTCATCATCCATACTGTAATTGTCAACTTCTGTCTCACCGGTAACTGCAAGGTGATCAACTGGAGCTTGGTCATAAAATGGATTTTCCACTTCATTTGCTGTTTCATTGTAAGCACTGGTACGATGTGGTATTGCAGGTAAGGATGATTGAATGCTAACAAGACTCTGACTCTTCTCTACTGCTTTAGGTTTCTCTGAGGTACTAGCATCTTTCCTGCTGTTCTTTCTCTCGGGCACAGAATATACAGGGACATTTGACTGAGCACTGTTACCATTAAGTGTCCCACCAAAGCGGGTCTCTAGAGTATCTGAGTTAACTGTGAGTGACCTGAGTTTAGCATCCTGAACTGAACTGTAGTAACTTTCACTGTGATTGCCAACATTAAATTTCTTCTGATTTCTTCTCTTCCATACCAAAAACAAAATTATGATGACGATAATTACAATCATTAGTATTAAAATGACAATAATTGGTGCTACAATGGCTCCTACATTCCCTCCTCCCCCACTGCCACCAGCAACAGTTGATGATACATCAGTGCTTGGATTTGACATTGTTGTAGTAGTAACTACTGCATCTGTAGCAAAAACTGTCAATGATGAGTCAGTGCCCATAGTAGCATTTGGCATAACACCAGTAGTACTCAAAGTGGTGGTAGGAGAAGCAGCAATAGAAGTGGTGAATTTAGTAGAAGACATAATAGCAGTAGCAGTACCAGTACTAGTAATAGTAGTAGTAATAGTGGTAGATACTGGTGATAGAAATAAAACAGCTATTACAAATATTAACGTGTACACAGTCCCAAGGATTAGTTATACTACATACTAAAAAGCCTTGTAGCTGCATACCTATTATGAATGTGAATATTTCATAGGACTTACAAATGTTAACAACTTGCAATTATACCAATGTAAACATCATTTCAAGGCTAAAAATCACACTACTTTACCAATACAGATAGGAAGTTAGCAAGCAGGCAGTGATTACTACATGTTGTGACCATTTTTGGGTATGGTAGTTATCAAATCATCGTTGATGTATACTTACCAAATAAAGCAACTATGTTAATTCTCCTACTCAGTGTCCAGAACAGCCAGTTGGTGTTCTGTAATTGACAGTCGGAATACATTTAGTATAGGTAATCACCACATTTGAGTGCAATTTTGGCTGTTACGAGTACAATTATTCCATAATTGCACGAAAATGCATGTGATTGCCTACTAATCACATAGTGACCACCCTTCATGGTTTGTAGTACACATCTATCCAGTTCTATGTGGCCATTAACTTCTACCAGGTGATTGCATCATCCTTCTTTGTATGACATCATTTGTTGTTGCACTTAAAAGGCTTCATGTGTCAGCAATTCTGGTTGGCAACTCAAAATGTCTACATATGTTGCACTTAAAAGGCTTCTATTGTCAGCTCATTTGATTGGCCATTCATTATATCACTTCTTGTTGCACTTAAAAGGCTTCTGTTATTCTGCTATTTTATTGGCTACTTTACAGTGCAATTACAGAAACAAGGCCATGCGATTTGGGATTAATTGCACTCCTACTATTGAGACTAATGTATGGCAAATTAAATCACTATGTGATTAGTCACATAATTAATTGTTTTAATGTGTCTGGAACCATTATTTCTGCCTATGGTGGTTTTTGTAATAAGTGAATATTACAAAAAAGTAAGCAAAGAAGTCTTAGAAATTTTACATTTGAGTAGGAATCATAGGAATAAAAAGCAATGAAACACGGGCTGTACTACCATAAGTTGTAATACCATATAGTAAAAAACTTTGGTGGTAAAAAAATGTGATGAAACCCCTTTGTTGAGAAAATTGGTGGAAAAAACTTTGGCGATTGAAATAATATTCACCAAAGTTTTTTACCGCCAAAGTTTTTACTGTACGGTACGTAAGGACCTCGGTAAGGATAAAACGACAACTAGGATGTCAACTCATCAGTTAACTAGTGTAGTAAGTGTATACGTAGCTAGCGTTGTTGTTGTTGTAGCAGTACTTTTGTAGCTACTGATCTAACAGCGTGCTAGCAAAGGCGTGCTTTTCTATCTCCTGAGATGCCGATAGCGACCGTATTTGCTTCTCAGTGAAGTCCAGTAACGGAGGTTATCATGTATATCAAAGTATTTGGCCAAATCCATCACGAAACGATGAACTAACTGACATGCGAACGGGAAGCCGGTTGGAATTGCCGAGGGAAATGCTATCCCAAGGAGTGCTTACAACTGTGGGACACATATTCCTAGGAAGATCAGGATCTCCAGTCAGCTCGATCTTTATTGCGTGGTGGTACGAGCTGACCTTCATCTCGAGTTATAGTTACTCAATGCGAGACTCAATGTGCTCATGTGATCATCTAAAATAATTGACGAAAAAAACTTTAGCGAATTAAACGCTATTCGCCAAATTTGTCAAAGTTTTTTACCACCGAAGTTTTTTACTATACGGTAGCATCTATTGTTTCACAATTGTTTCACAAATTTTTTGACCCATAGATCTCTGCCTCGTTTTCAAATTTTTAAATACACAAGTAAGGAATATACAAGTTTAACTGCTTTTACACACACTTTCTTATGAAGCAATTTGACTGTTCTATTAGAGTATTTTTAAGTGTCACCCCTATAAAGTATACTTGCAGTTGTGTATCATTTTAGGCTTTATAATCCTCCCCACCCTTGTTTTCTAGTGGTTGCATGCAGAGGAAATCCTGGGGTTGTGTGGCTCCTCAGGCACTTGCTTAGACTGCAAGCTTCAATCAAGCCACCACCTGGTCTGGGATTTTTTGTGCATTCAACATTTTTTAGTGGTAGGGATCATCCGTAATTTTCAGCACCTTCACAAGCCTACACCTCCTCTCTCCTACCCAAAAGTGTACTATAGAAATGTTGATGTGACAACTATTGTATAAACACTTGCATCATTTTCTTTAATACATCTGCTTGTTAATTTCTTTAATACATCTGCTTGTTAATCCTCTGACTTCTCAGAACATACAAAAATAAATATAGCCTTGTGTACACTACTTGTCTGTGTAACCAGTTCTTGAAGCAGTCGTTCAGACTTCAGCTGCAACTCAGCTTCCACCATGTAGTTCAGTTTCCACCACCTTACACATTCTAACCAAACACTAGTACTAAATTAAATTGAATTATTTCTTTATGTGGCACTACAAAGACCAACATTTTTAAAAAGTGCACAAATGAATTTACCCCCTCATTCTCTGTACTATTGCAAAAATGACGGATGATCCCTTTTGTTTCTGACTTTCTCCTTTCATAGGCTTTAGCCTTTTTGCATAGTGGGAGAGTGAATTAGCTCATGGTAACACGTGAAACATAAGCTTTCCTTGCATGGCCACCCAACACAATAATATTTGAGCACTTACCACAAAACAATAGTTCACTTAGGAATGTATGTGTTCCTTCACTGATGGTCATCATTATTCTTAGAGACTGTACCATCAAGCCCTCATTGATAATGTCAACATTTAGTCTGTATTGTCTGTTCTCCACAGGTACTGGAGAATCACTAGTATCAATACTGATCTGATTGGATAGTGTAGTGGAGTTATCACTAGATGAATACAGTGTCAAATTTGGGACTACTATACCACTTAATGGAGCATTCCAGAACCACATACTGATCCTACGGAGATAAACTGGTTGATCAAATCTGAACACCACAGACACATTTCTATCACTTCTCAAGTCCCACACAAAATAATCTGATAAATCTGAAAAATTGAGATTTCTGGTAGGTCCACGTTCACAGTCCATCAAAGTAGTCTCCAATTCACAGTTAACGGTCCCTTGTCCATCAATTGATGTACAATTATCATTACTAGGTTGTACACTACTGAACTCATCTGACTTCATTGTAGTATATGATAATGGTGGTCGTGATATTATAACAACATCTACAACTCATCATGTTATACAATGATACAGAACATGTCATACTCACCATCACGTTGGCAATTACCACAATTAGGATACTGTTGACCACTAGTGGAGGAACCCAACAACAGTATCAGTAAAGTGATGACCACTTGTCTCATGTTCACTATTAGATATAACATCTTTTACACACAGACAGCAATAGACCTTTCTATAGTAGGGCTAATAATGTAGTAGCTAGTCACTAAGATGACAGAACATCTAATGGCCTTCTGGTCAGTTCTGGTAACATCCTACATGACCAGTGGCGTAACTAAACCTGGGCCTACCTAGGTCTAGGCCCGGGTGTCAGCAAATTATTAGATTGAAAACAGACATTTTGTATAAGGCGACGCCAAGATAGGCTTGGCCAACCATCACGGACTGTGGGCGATTTATCAAAACAGCAAAGAAGATTTACTGGTCTTACGTCTATACTCAAGAGTATCTCTTAGTGAACAATAGTGGACCATTGGTCACTTTGATCGAGGCACAAACTACCACGCCCCCTAAATTAAATTTCACGTGCATAAATAAGGCTGTGGTGTTTAGCTATACCATGTAAACAATGTTGAGCACGTGTCCTAGCATATGGTAACAGTCGTGCTAAATGGCCAGCTTCCTCAGTGCTATTCTCTTCAACACTTCCACTCACTCCATTTAGCGAACGTGTGATGCAATAGTTAACAAAAGGATCGTCCATGCTTGAGATAACAAGTAACGAAAATATTAGTTACTCATACTAATTATTGTTCTATTTTTAGACTAGCTTACTCACGTGATATTGCGTTTAAACAAAGGCGGTTGACCTTCTGCAATTGAGGCTTGAGATAACAGTGATAAACTGCTCTACAAGGCTATGAATTGTTGAGAGTTGGTCTGCTATATTTTAAAGTAGAGGGGATTACTCGGAAATAGAGATAAGGAGTCAAACTGGAATCTGGAGTGGTAATTCACTAAATTCAGTGGGCGAAATCAGTGTTGCCAGGAGTGTTAAGCTATAACGCATTATAATACGTAATTCTATACTGCCAGTGATGTATAGCTCTACTTGATCATGGACGAATATGTTGGAGTACAGTTGAGACATGTGAAAGTGGAATGAGACTTGATCTGCGGTGGTTATATTATACTTGCATAGATAGTAATTTGTAATAAAGCAGCTACCTTGATATGATATAAGTTAGCTAATACAACACTGTATGTTGGCTAGCCCATCATTGGGTCATTAGCCTTTTTGTACAATCATGACATTAAGTGTTCTTTTGGGGGTGTGTCACCCCATCGCCTTCCGGTTAGCTACGCCACTGATTGCACTAGGCCCTGGTGTCAGTCTGGTTCTAGTTACGCCACTGTACATGACTGAGACATTATCAATACATAAAGAGCCTACTTATTGTGACAGTAGTTTGTAACAACACAGTAATTCATACCTTATTATTTTACAAAAGGGCTACTATTAAGGTGCATGTGAAATCTAATATACTAAAACATGGCATTGTGGAGTGGAATTCTGTACCTGTATTAATTTTACATGCACTGCCATAAATAGCAAGTTTAATTTTCAGGGGTGTGAAGCTTTAGTACAAAGTTCTTTACTCAGGAAAGGATCTAGGATGGAAGATCGAGATTCTTTAACAAAGTAGTTGAGTAGAGCAAAAACATCGCAGATTAGTATATACACTCAATAGTACTTATCGTAAATCAGGAAAATTTCGGCACTGAAATTTTCATCTATTAAAATTTGGATGCTACATATTTTTGTCGCTAGCGTAATCGACGAAAAATTTTTTGACGGAATAACTAGCTACATATATGTTAATATTTGTATGCGCAAATTATCCGTATATAAGTTTAAAATAATTTGTCGTTTTAATTTTCGTTGATATAGCCAGCAATGAAAATTTTTTGACGATGAATTTTCCTGATTTATGGTAGCACAAAACAGCACTTGGCCACATGGTTGACAAATTTTAAAGTATGTAAGTTTTGTCTCAAATCAACTTGTGGTTCATACCTACTTTTCAACAGTGTGTAAGTATAATAATTTCTCCTGGCTGGTATATAAGTCATGTACTTCATTTGCCAACCTGGCCTGAACTTATGTATATAATCATTTTCCAACAATATAGAGATATTTCTCACTTTAACAAACATGTTAATGCATTAGAGACAGTGGAGTAATATAAGCTAGGAGTGAGGGTCCAACTTGGGACATGAAAGTTCTACAGTGGACTACAAAAGTTTGAAGCATAAATGCTATTCTGTGGACACGACCATTTTTTTTTTTTTTTTTTAGGTTTTAGAAGCTCTGCATCACTCCTAGCTTACTCCACTATCTCTGATGCATTGACATGTTTATTAAAGTGATGGGTAGTAATTTGAACCATTTATACTGCTACTTACAGTTGTTGAGATATATAAAATGAGACTGCTCTATTAGAGTATATTGATCTATTCTTACAAGCGTTAAGATGCTGATCAAAAAGTTAGGGAGCCATGGTCCCCCTGGTCCCCTATTTTTCTATTGCCTACACAATACATCAATATTAGTATGAGTTTTATTGCTTGATTCACTACAAACTACCTGATTTGATTGATCTGATTTGATTTATTTGATTTTAAACTCTGGAATTCGGCCAAAGCCATCCTTCCATTCCAGAGTATACAGTTACACAAATACCAGAACAAAAACAAAGCAATACAAAAGTGCAACATAACTACATAAGCAAAACATAATTACACACCATACAATATAAATCGTTACAGAAGAAAGACAACTTTTGGAAAAGATTATTTAGAAGGGAGTTCCATCAGGAAAGTGATTTTTGATGGAAAATTGTTTCTGAAAAGATAATCTGTTGCAGAGGGTCGTGGCGAAGCGTGGGGGACATCTGGTGTTATAGGAATATAGGGATCCAAACTGTATAGGAGGGTCTAATGAAATTCCTTTACTAATGTACTGATCTAATGTAACAGTACCTGTAATCTCTTGATCGCTTGAGGATCCCAGCCACAGATGGTTTTACAGGACTATTGGCCTTGTAAGGAAACAGACAGACCTATATATGGTATTCCTTGCTAACTCTAAATAATCAGTTTTTGATTGTTTATATCAACAAGCAAGACCTGGTAAATAATTCCATTATTTACTCTTGCAATAAGTAGTTAACCAGATTTTTGCTAGGATTTTGCCAGTGAATGTTTGTATGTTTAATAGTCCTACTAGAGGGGTTAGCTACACCGTGGAGTAAATGGCACGTTCAGGCTACATATAGCGCATGAGTTTCTCCCGGAAATCATATATACTGTTGTTGGCCATCCCCGGCTACTCCTTTGAAAAAACCTGGCTAAGTATCGCTGAGCTGCGGAAATGCAAATCCGCAAACGTCTATGGATGTGGGCACGTCAATACAAACACCTTCATCTTGGCCAACGGGCACCCATGTACAGTCATAGATATTATACACTACGCAGTGTATAATATCTATGGTACAGTACACATACCAGCAACGTTCATGAATTCAAATTCACACACTACTCATTTTACACAGTAAGTTAACTCACCTCTTTTGCACGAGGAAAAAACCAAGGAATAAGTGTAGCTACCTGTACGCGAGCAGTATCATAGTAGTATTATGGCTATCGCGATCGTTTAGTAGAATCTGTCGGTGTCTAAAGTATTTAATTTCCGCAGTAATACGCGCACTGACGTAACAATTGCACTAAAAATATTAATATGATGTAATGACCATAGTAAATACTGATTGCGTAATATAAATAGTACAGTACACACTAGCAACATAATGTAGCTACACGCACCAAAACACATTTATTCATTGTCTGTTCATAATTTCTTTTAATGCATCAAACAAGTCAGCGAAATTGGCTCTCTTGCTAGGATCATGGACCCAACAGCTGAGCATCACTTCATAGAGTTCATCTGGACAATTGTCAGGTTTGGCCATTAGTATTCGTTTCTCTCCTTTCAAAGCAGAGTCAATTACTTGTTGGTCACCCATTTCATGATACGGTTGCTGCTTGGCTATTGTAAATATCTCCCACAGGGTGATACCAAATGCCCACACATCTGTCATGACTGAGAATTTACCAAAGAAACATTCATAGGCCATCCAGCGGATTGGTAAAATGGCACGACCTTTCACCTTGAAATAATAAGCACTGTAAAGGTTCTGGCTCATCCCAAAGTCAGCGATCTTCACAACATAGTCTTTACCAACTAGAATATTTCTTGTAGCTAAGTCTCGATGGACATATTTGAGTGATGACAAGTACTTCATTCCACTAGCAATCTGGTAGGCCATGTAGGTTAAAGTGATTGGTGTAATTTGTGTGGGTGATGGAGCTTTGTCGGGATCAAGAAGGAGATCAAACTGTTGCAGGTATTGGTTGAGGTCTCCATTCTCCATATACTCCATCATTATGAATGGTGTGCCTGAGGTACAAATTCCCAACAATCTAATAACATTATCATCCTTCAGTCGTGACATAAACTTGATCTCTTTCTCAAACGACGTCTGCATCTCTTTGGTGGAGTCTAGCTTCAGTTTCTTCACTGCTACTTGTAAGGAAACACTACAGTCTTCTCGGGGACTTAACTGTAGATAGTACTCACTCAGCCCGGCTGTTTTAGCCAACACTACTTCCCCAAACTGGCCAGTACCAAGTTGTTTAACTTCTTTTATATTATCTACTGTCACTAATGGAGGACTTTCTGATTTGTCCAATGGAAGAGGCTCAGCATATATCGATGAGTAAGGGTAGAGATCTTTGGCTACTTTAACTGAATCAATCTTTGGGTCTTCAGTGGTGATCAAAGTATCAGGCTCAGAAATCTCACTATAGATTGACTCTGCAAAACCAACATCAGATGATGTACTATATTTGGGGTTCTTAATGCTATCATAAATGTTTAGTTCAATGTTGTCCAATGACTGGCTACTGGCATACAGTGGATTGGTCTGCATTGAGCTCTGTAGACTACCAGTCTGGCTACTGGTTGATTTTAGGGGACTTAGCACATTAGATGGTGTAGAGCTGGAGGTTGATTGTTGTTTGGGTTTCCTTGTTGGTGTCTTTGATGGTGACTTGCTTTTGCCTCTGCGAGGAGACCGCCCTTTCTTGCCTTTATGTACTGGTGTTGGGCCATCTTCTTCATCAAAACTGTCGTCAAGTACTTCATCGTCCATACTGTCATTATCAACTTCTGTCTCACCGGTAACTGCAAGGTGATTGACTGGAGCTTGGTCATAAAATGGATTTGCCACTTCGTTTGCTGCTTCATCATAAGCACTGGTCCGATGTGGGATTACAGGTGAGGATGATCGAATGCTAACAAGACTCTGACTCTTCTCTACTGCTTTAGGTTTGTCCAAGGTACTAGCATCTTTCCTGCTATTCTTTCTCTCGGGTACAGAATATACAGGGACATTTGACCGAACACTGTTACCATTTAGTGTCCCACCAAAGCGGGTCTCTAGAGTATCTGAGTTAACTGTGAGTGACCTGAGTTTAGCTTCTTGAACTGAACTGTAATAAGTTTCACTGTGATTGCCAACATTAAATTTCTTCCGATTTCTTCTCTTCCATACCAAAAACAAAATTACAATGACGATAATTACAATTATTAGTATTAAAATGACAACAATCGGTGCTACAATGGCTCCAGCATTCCCTCCTCCCCCACTGCCACCAGCAACAGCAGAAGTTGTTGATGATACATCAGTACTTGGATTTGACAGTGTTGAAATTGGTGGTGCTACTGCATCTCTAGTAGTAGTAGCTGTCAATGATGAGTCAGTGCCCATAGGAGCACTTGGCATAACACCAGTAGTACTCAAAGTGGTGGTAGAAGTAGCAATGGCAGTGGTGAAATGAGTAGATGTAATAACAGTACTAGTAGTAATAGTAGAAGTAGTAGTGATAGATGCTAGTGATAGAAATAAAACAGCTATTACAAATTTTATACAAACTATTAACACATATATAGTCCCAATGGAGTACTTAATCCCAAGGATACTCATACAAGTTACACCGCACACTGAAGCCTCATAGCCACATGTCTGTTATGTATATGCATCAGTGTTTTATTAAACCTGTGAATTTGTATGATAAGTTATACTCACAAATGTTTACAACTTGCAATTATACCAATGTGAACACCATTTTCAAGGGTGAAAAATCACACTACTTTCCCAACACAGATAGTATTTTAGAAACCATTACATGCTGTAACCATTTTTGGGTGTATGGCAGTTATAGATGTACACTTACCAAATACGATAATACTCCTACTCAGTCTCCACACAGGATTAGCGTCAGTAAACACACACTGATAAACACCAACATCTGATGAGCTGAAGTTTCTTATCTGCAGTACAGCAGTATCCATTGATGTTATATTAGTAATACGAGGAGGAGTTAACACAACATCGTCACCATTGTGTGACCACTGTACTGTCGCACTGGATGGGATGGGATCACTCACTCTACATGTAACATTAACAACTGGTGTGGAAGAGTTGACTGTGATTGTTTCATTATCAGTGAGTGGTTCAATGAATTGAGGGACAAAAGCTACAGAATAAGAACAACATCATCAATTGTACCAGTATTCCAATGCTAACAACATTTAGATATTACTGAAGAAGGATGGGAGAAATCTTAAACATACTGTATTACATAAATACTTAACGAGGTACGTAAACTTGTTGGAAAGCTTTTGTATACAGCCTACTTGAAGGGAATTATACAAAGTCAAATAAAGCTGTGTAGTGCTTTTCTATGTGCTGCATAAGTGTTTTTAAAATCAGGTGTACACCCAAGGCTGGTTGTGGGTAACTGTGTAGGTATGTCTGTAGATGGCAGTAACGTATCATGGCTTTAGTGTTATATTTCTATAGTTTGTAGCTGGTTAGATTACAGAGGCACTTCTTGTACAGTTCTTCATTTGTAATGCTGTGTAATGACAAGTGGAACATAGCTGAACCGAAGCAGTATAGCCATATTGCATTTCATCAATTAATGGTTAGGGCACACATTCAGCCATAGTAATAGCCACTGCATAATAGGTGGGACATCATTGAAAACAAAGCAGAATGGCTATTTGCTGCTCTGTAATTGACAGTTGGAATACATTTGGTCACGTAATTAATTGTTTTAATGTGTCTGGAACTATTATTTCTGCCTGTGGTGGTTTTTGTAATAAGTGAATACTACAAAAAAGTAAGCAAAGAAGTCTTAGAAATTTTACATTTGAGTAGGAATCATAGGAATGAAACATGGGAGGCAGCGTTGAAACCGGGTAACTACTGTTGACCTGGATGACCTGCTGGCCCGGATATGATTTAAAGTGAGACGTGCGCCAACTGCTATGTTTTGAGTGCCAACTAGCGTGTTAAGTACGAGAGTGTCTATACTTAACGATGGCAGTCAATGGGCATGATTCCATATAAGTTTGCAAAAAGTAAGATACATTTCCTGCAAGTAGGTGTGGCTTTGTGCATACCTAACACACCATAATTTTAAAAAGTATGACGCATTACCGATATAAGGTGGGCATGGCTTATGAAGAAATAACTGGTCTTGATCTACCTTGCACAATAACAATCAATTAGTGGGCGTGGCTCCACATAAGCCAGCAGACAGCTATGAGCATGGTTTCGTGTACACCTGTAGACTTTAATATCACCAATAAATGGGCGTGGCTGCACATTTGGTTGCAGGCAGTTGTCTGATAAGTGGGCATGGCTCACAAAAAAGCTGAGCTGCATCAGGACTTGACTATGATGCATTTATACACTTCCATACTGTCCAACTAAAAAATTTGCTTCGCACATCAGGTTAGACTCAGATAATTTTTAAAACGGGTCTGACCTGGATGACCAGGGTAACCCAACCCGGCTTCAACACTGATGGGAGGTCATCAAACCTGCAGCTACTATATACTAGTTGACATTTCATCCCATTTTCAGCCAATCAAAATGATTGTAGTAGGAATTTTTTACTGGTATAGCTGCAGGTATAAATGATCTTTGTTTCATCTCTATGATACCTACTCAAATATAAAATATGCTTGTTTACTTTTTTATAATAACATAATTCTGAATCATTGAATAGTGCAATGGTGCCGGACACGTTATAAACAGTAATTGCACAACTAAACACATGTAGCGCTACACTGAGAGTTCGAAATAAGAAATGGAAATTGAGTGGCCATTATTAAAATTACCATGTCATTTACTGAGCACTGTTGTAGTAATGTACAGTACCCAAAGTCATTTTGTATGGCAGTTTGCCTAAACTGTACGGAAAATGGCCAATGGCCACCCATTATTTTGAACTCTGGTGCTGCCATGATAATAATAATTATATCGATATATCGATAGTATCGATATAACGAAGTTGCTGATGTAGCCAATCAGTTCTTTCGTGTATTCATGATAGAGTATGATGATGTGGGGGAGGCCATGCAGACATATGGTATTGAGCATTTAATCAAGTTATGTACCATACAACTATTTCCATTCATTTTAAGCAATCACTACACATGATCACACCGTATAAAGTAGAGATGTACTGATAAAGATTTTCAGTTGAGATAAAATGAGGTAAACATGATTAGCTTTTACTTGTGGTATACATCCACTTTAAATTTTAACTTACAATGATGATTATGTATATGTTTGTCCTGCAAATGTCACAGTTAGTTGTATATCATGTAATATATTCATATCGTGATATAAAACTTGGTGATATATGATATAGAGTATACAGAGTTTTTCTATATCATGGCAGCACTAAACACATGCTCCAACTATCAATTACTAAAAAGCAAAACAGCCATTCCGCTTCAGTTTCAACTATGTTCCACTTGCTATATATGTGGCATTACAAACAAAGAACAGTACAAAAAGCACCACTGCAATCAATTCATGGAAATTAAAGCACTGAAACCATGACATGTCGTACCAATTTACACCTACACCATAGTGGAAAAGGAAATGAGACACAAAGAAGGACAAAGGTAGGTCCATGATGCGTGTATTGCAGCTGCTGCAGTTGGCACATAGGTCGAAGTGATGGTGAACAGAGAAGGAGTCAGACCTGTAGCATTGAGTCTGGAGGCATCGGGCAGGCAGTTAGTCAGCAGAAAATTCAGTTGAACAAAATCATAGAAACTTGTTGGAAGAGTTTGGGTCAGGTTGCTCTGAAGATGTTTTTGCATGGGCTTGATTATGTCTAACCAATACTGTCAAGCTGGCATGAAAGAAAAGTACGGCCGATTTTTGGGTAATAATTTTAGGTAGAAAATCCTAAACCTTCATGACACCTACTATACAGTACTACCATACTGTGTAATTAAACTTCTGCACAGGTAAGCTTTGTTCTGAGGTGTTATGTTTTTGTCAATTTGAAAAGATGGGTGTAGTGACTCTTTAGAGACTTTGTGAATTATTTAGGCTTTACAGGCATCTAATTTTGCAGGCCTCTTAGGCTACCAGAAATAGCATACCATACAGTCGGTTATTTACACGGAACATTATTTTTGCAAAAGTCTTGAAAATGCCATGAACTGGCACGGATGCATTTTTCACAATTGTCATTGCATTGTACGCGTGGCTGGTTATGCAGTACACCTCTACGTATGGATGTATGGGATATCTTAACAGGAGAACAGCTGTGCATTCAAAGAGCCAGAAGGCTGCTGACTCACTTGCTATTGCAGACCATGTAACCAAGCCAGGAACGGTGTGTTCGCTATTGTGCACCAAAGTTTTATTGGTTATCTTGTGACTAGTTGTAGACACTATTCGCGGCGTCTACCATAAAGAGGAGTTGAAATACCCTGCAAGCTGGTTTTTTTTTTAAGCAGACTCCTTTGATTGTCTCTTGAATTCAGTATAGTGCTTAGTAATGGACAGGTGAAAAGGTAACAGTGGCTGAAAGTTCTCTCTCCATTGCTGGACAAGGTTTTAGACTGGCTTAAAAATTAAAAATGATAGAGGGACCTGAAAAGACACAACAATTTCCAGCACCACTTGGTATACTTAGGAGTATGTAGCTACAGTGCATGTGTGCTAGAATAATCTTCAGTATAATAAATTTTCATGAGATTTCTAGACCTTGCAAAATCCACAAAATTAAATCCCCTCATAAAAAAAACGGTTTTACGGCTATACGGTATCACTTTGAGTTAAAAGGGAGTGTCCCCTTCATGCATGCACAAAAACAAAAAGGACCCTTAAGGTTTTGTCTAGAAAATTCGTGTAAGAAAACAGAAAAGACAAATAGTTGAGAAGGTACTTTTGTGCATAATTTGTATGCAGTTTAAATGATTTGTTTGAGCTACACTTCCTTAACAGTGCATAACAACATAATTAAAGAACTGCAAAGTATGTTCAAATTTCATAATTAAACATATTAGTGTAAGTCGCCAATTATCGGCAGGTACCAATTATCAGCACTTGTAAACTATAGAGACTACAGGGTATATGGAAGTTACCAAGTTCCACAATCGGCTGTTATATCCTCTAAAACATTTCTTAGAACTGTGTTCATTCGGTGATTATGATTATTAAAGCGCTATTCAAGCTATGCTGATTAAGCATGGAATTGTGTAAAAATAATTTTATATTGGAAACCAATATGTTTTTACGTCTAACCTGAATATCTCTTGAACAGCTGGCCTCATCTTTGTAAAACTTTTGTGAAATGGAATTTTCCAAGGACTGCACCTCCCATAAAAATTTCACAAAGACATCATGAAGTTACACACAAAGTTGCACATTGTGGCGATAATTGGTCAATCACGAAAGTACAGTTGCCGATAATAGGTACCACATGCCGATAATTGGCACACGATAGGTATCATGATTTTCCTTATAACAGGATGTTCACTCACGTGAGATAATTAAAATTTGGTATGAAGGACTGCTCTATTGAATGGTTCAAACTGGAAGTTCATATGCCATTGAATTAAGGAATTACAATTGCGTGATGAAATGGTGCCGATAATTGGTGACACGCTAATGACACTAATTCGCAAAAACAGTTAACTGCATGGTGCTATTAATTTTGTAAGAACTAAATTTTATACACAGTTAATCACTTGTTAAAGGGTAGCAATAACTGGCTGCCTGGTTTTTGGAAGTAGCACAACATCAACTTAAAACATGTATACATTATTGGCTTCATAGTAGAAACAGAAGGCCAAAGGAGAGAGGGGCAACTTTGATAATGAAAGGTACACAGTAGAATCTGAGCATACAACAGACATAGATACCATTCTGGAGGGTCTAGGGGCATTGCCCCTGGAATATAGATTTTAGATGCTCTGAGATAGTATTTTAGACTAATTTCACTATGTAGCTTTAGCAGCTATGTACATATTTATAGCATTTATAGAGAGAGGGTGGGTGCTTTTATTTATTTACAAGCTGTGAATACACCAGGGTTAAACAAGTTACAATACAAAGTTATGTTATTAATTTAGTTGGTATTTAAAATGTGCCCAGCCTCCACAGGCAATTGGAAACAGTGGAAATGGAAACCAAGCCTCCACTGTTTACATTATTTTCACATGAAACTCTATCAGCTGGTATGTGAAGCATGTCTGTGTGCAGTTCACATGGTTTTCATAATGTCGTCCAGAACTTATGGACAGTTCCACACTGTTAATGGGCACAATATAGTCTAAAAACGAGGCAAGTTTCCAGGCCTATCCGCAATCAAATACCTACTTTGTTAAAGATTTTGAACAGTTGAACTGCTAACATTCAACCATATCTCAAAGGTCCATAGTGAGATAGCAATTATGATACAATAAAATGGTATACTGTAAGCAGCCACATTTGTGGTATTTAAATTCTAATGCAGTACAAATGCATATACTACACAAATACCACATTATAGGCTGGTTTAACTAACCTAATGTAATGATCCTTTGAAGTAACAGTCCAACATCACTAAATGCACAATGATAAGTTCCTTCATCTGATAATTGAGGATCTATTATAGTTATCACTGTTGTGGTATCATTAGTCTCTAGTACTCTGTTGGGAGGTGTTGGTACAAAAAGATTAACTTTCAGCCACATGACAGTTGTGGTTGATGGGATGATGGGATCCAGTGAACACACCAGTTGAACAGAACTTGTTGCAGCATTAAAAGTTATCAGTTCAGATGATGGCTGAGTGATTTGTATATCTATAGCATGAAAGATTGACCACTGATCGCACACAACATACACGTACCAAGTACTTTTTTACCTATTTCTACTGAACATTTTAGTGCACTTCTGCAAATTTGGCTTAGTTACTAAGTCAGAATTTCTTTACTAGCGTACATACGTAAAAGCTAAGAATTTTAAAACTGAAGTAAGAAATGTATAGTTAAACAAGAAACACGTATGATGGTATTTCAATATATTTAACTATGTGGAAACATCACATTTGCAAGGACAGGAATATTCTAGTTATATTGTAATCTTGACATGAATGCTGGAAAGATTTTGGTTGTACTACATGTTTAAAAAACTATTTAACCACAAACATCTTTCATACCACATAACTTCAAAAGATAGCAATTACAGGTATTATAACTCACCTGTAATCACTAACACAGTACTCCTCTTCAATGTCCATCCATTCATACTATCATTAAACACACACTGATAAGTACCCACCAAATTAGACGATCGAAGGTTTTGTAATAGTAGTACTGTAGTATTACCAGTTAGTGTTACTATACCAGGTGTAGCAATGATACTATTATTATAGAACCATGTGACCCCCACACTAGCTGGAATGGTGTCATTTAGTGAACATGTTATAGTAGTCATTGATGTGGTAGTAGGGACTACCTGTAGGTAGCCATCCTTTGGTGGATGAGTTAAATGATAAGGAGCTGGAATCCCTATAAATAACAATACATTACTAATATACACATACAATGGTCTCAGAGGTGCTCACCACAAAAGACCACTTCATTTAAGAATATCCATTCCCTATCATCATAAAACCTCATCACTATTCTAAAGTACTGAAACCTTATTCCACCATCATTGTCAATATTAAGATTTTGTCTGCATCGTCCTTCACTGTCTCTACTGCATAAATCAGCAATATTAAAACTGATCTGATTGGATGGCACAGTAGAGTCATCATTAGACCAAAATAACGTCAAATTAGGGGCTATTATATGGTTACTTGGAGAGTTCCAGAAGACTATGGCAATCCTTCTAATATCAACTTGTTGATCAAATTTGAACACTACAGTAACTTGTTGGTTTACTGTTCTGTTCCATACAAAATGTTTTGATACATCAGAAATGTCAAGATTATTTGACGGTCCACGTTCACAGTCCATCAGAGTAGTCTCCACTCCACAGTTAATGGTCCCTTGTCCATCAATTGATGTACATCCATCATTACTGGGTTGTGTACCATTAAACACATTTGATCTGATTGTGGTATATGATAATGGTGAGATTCCATTTGTACCTGTATACAAGAATAACAATTATGTACTAACAAATAATGATGTATAAAACATATTAACATGAATACTAAAATTTGAATACATCCATCTATCTACACCTAGACGGATGCTAAAGCATGTAGTAAACTGTGTTTTATGTGATAAGTGGATTGTTAGCTACGTATATACTTTTTGGCTATATTGATATCGAGAAAAGCAGTAGATGCAAGACATTATTGGATGGAAGTGTATGAAATTGGAATTTGCTGTGATTAACGTCAACCTCTTCCTATTTAATATTAACAGTATAAAGAATAGTGCAAGGAGTACAGTAGCAATCAGCAATAACATCTCACATAAAATACACATTGTGCAACATTCAACCTTCTGAATTATTCAGTACTGTTATGTATTTGATTACAAAGCAAATAAAATCTGCACATTCGGTTAATCTAATTGCACATGTTGTATTTGAATTTGGTGCCACCTTCACTTTACAGTTATGACAGCTTTTGGAGTTCTCAATTGTAACAGCAGTCACCACTTCTTAATAAATTTGGCTCGTCCTGTGGTTGCTGTAGGCACTTCATCGTCAATAACTTTGCCAATACTTGTGTGACCTTAAAATTTTGTCTACATATTTCCCTCCTTCTCAAGGTGGTATTACTTACGTGTTAGGTTTTGTCCTGCTGTAGAAGTCCAATGTGCATTTTCCATGCCACATATCTATAGACTGCTGTTAGGTCTATGGTATGCCGTTTGTTTCACAATTATACCTCTTTTGATGGGTCAATTGCAAAAATCGACTCAGTCTTTTATAACACGTATAAAAACCAACTCGTTAAGCCACATAAAAATTAACTCAGTTTTTGTAACTAATTTGCAAAAACTGACTCAGTATTTGTAACTACAAAATATCGACTTAGTATTGACATGTAGAAATACAATAGCATCCATGTGACTGCCACATTTTACGGAAACCTGTATTCTGGTTTCAGTTGGCTTCAAGCAAGTGTCTTAAACGTTACAGGCCAGTCAAGGAGAGCCAGAGATGGCAAGTGAAGAAAAGCATAGCCAACCAGAAAACCAATGAAAATAAAGCAAAATAGGTTTTTTTGCATAATACAAAGATTACATATTAATAGTGATATTTACTAAAGTCTGAGTGTGCTCCTGAAATGTCTAGGGAAAACCATGGTTCTGTGTGCATGTCAGTCCACACACAAACAATTTCTCTACATGAGATTATTCATATACACTGTATTAAAAGCCCAGACAGGTAAGCATTGCTGCAAGATATTTAGATGTTATGTATTGCTAAAAATATTATGTAGGGGTTGTCATATGAGGGCTTATTAAGGAATTTTAAGGGATCATAGAAATAAAAAGTAGTGAACTAAGGGAGGTACTAGTGGGCTTCCTTGTACTTTTTACATAATAGCCGGTGAATGCATTAGAATGGAAAGAACGATGCCAGGCTTATTGTTTTCACCTGAACACAGGTCGGTCGGTTGGTCTGTCAGTCAGTCAGTAGAAATTCCACAAAAATTTAAAATTTCAGAGCAAAGTGTTTCAGGTTGTACTTAAGGCACTTTTGGGTTAGTAACCAATACTGCCAAGATGCCATGAAAGTATTGTGAGGCTGGTTTTAGGGTGATATTTTTGGCCAGAGCTTCTGTGATCCCTATAGTACTATTGTACTGTATGATAGTCACATCAAAGTGCTTTGATCTGAAGGGTTTGGTGGCTTAGAAAAAGCATTACACTGCAGTATAGCCTAAAGTGTTGGCTAAAGAAATTATACAAGTATACACAGATTATTATCTAGCAAAACAAATTTTAACTAGATGTAGTACAACATCCAGCTTATCCCACTGAGAATTCTGAAACCCACTGAATGCATACAAATTTTAAATGAATGCTAATTCCTTATGGATAAAAAAGTAGGTTATACAGTTTTATTTTGAGAATGACCTGCTTTCCACTCAGGCCGTCTATTAATATACCATAAAATATAGTTCGATAGTCAAACTATCAAGAATGAAATTTTTGCAGGCAGTCATGCAAAAGCGAAATCTACAAAATTTAGTTCCTTTGTAACAGAGATAGTTAATTTAGTTCCTTTGAGGATGACCTGTTTTCCACTCAAGGTGTCTATAATACACCATATGGTACAGGTTGATAATTGCAAACTATCAAGGATTAAATTTTGCAGGTAGTCATGCAAAAGTGAAATCTACAAAATTTAGCTCTCTTGTGCGGCAAGTGAGCGGCCTGTACTATTAATTACTCAATAATACCACACCACAAATTACTCACCAGATAGTCTACATCTCACACAATCAGGATACGACAGACCACTAGTGGAGTGACCCAACAATACTAACATCATCAAGATGATGATCAGTCGTTGTCTCATCTCTCTATAACAACAAGAGGTGATATCAGTAACACTTTACCATATAGCAGGAAAGCTAATAACTGTATCGTGTGCCCTCCTAACTTCTTAACGTTTGGTCTTTGAAGTGAGGTGTGATCTTGATACATACAAACCATAAAGTTTGGATGTGGTGATTTGTTTACTATTATATAAACACAACAGGTTCATTACTAAAAAAGGGACGCACACTCTGTACTGGTAAAATTAGTACATAACCACATTGTTAAGGTCATTAATTAGATATAATTATCACAATTAGCCACAAAGAAATGCCCCTTCTACCGTTCATCCAAAAATGGCAATTTCCTTTACCAATGATTACATAATAGCATGACCACTATGTTTAGCCTTGGTTAGTTTCCAAAGCCTGGATTTGATATTACATAGTTTTGGTTACATTTTACATTTGCTTTGGTCAGAAACTTCAAATCAGAGTGCTTATTCCAAATGACGTCACATGAAATTTTATTTGGGGGATTTTTTAGTATTGTTATCAATGGCAGTCAAGATGGCATGTTGACTAGCAAACAAGATATCAAGGCGAAATGACTAGGTAAGAAACAATAGTATTTCTGGAAAACCAGCTGAAAATTCCAACCCAGCATTAGAGAATAGGCCTTATCCAGAATTAAATAGTCAATTTTTATTAAACCCCATTAGAGCTCATGCTTGGATATGTTAGAGTCCCCCAAATAGAGCGTCCATTTGCAATCTGTGACATCATTTGGGATAAGGCTTATTGAGTGCAGAAGAAATGGTGGTTTGAACCCTAGGATGCATACATTGAAGTATTTCACATAGTTACTCTGTTTTCATTATGATTTAGTTATAATATTTAACATTCCAGCTGGTACACACTACTATCATACCAACACCAGAGAGATGTGCTTTGTGATGTATGTAATCACCAGATGCCACCTAACTTTACTGCCCATACTATACCGTGTTTTTCAGGTTTCTGGCGAAAATCAAAGCATAAACGTGATCAAACACGTGATCTATGCTTCGAACTAGCAAGGTTTACATAGCTTGCAGCATACTAGCAATACTTGAATGTGTACAATGATCAGCAAAAGGTGCGAATGTACACTTTAAATGCCTTGCAAGTTCAAGATATTTGAATTACAGATCACGTGATTGATTAGTCTGGCGGCGCCCGCCCCTTCGCATAGAGTAAGGGTCTGGTATGCTTAGTATAGTGGAGTTGTAACGGATTACCAAAAACTGGTGCAACCAATCAGAACGCTCCACGTTTAATCAGCGCATTTTTGTGTATGTTACGTCAAAAGAAGGAATCAAATGCCCTAACAGTACTGAAGAAACAAAAGGAGTTAGCTAATAAAGAACAAAGAGAAGAAAGTGTTAAATCGGGAAGGGCTTTTCGCCTTGTTTGATACGCGAAAAAACCATGTTACGCTCTGATTTCCTAGGTAGGGAGAAATGTGTCTTTTATAAAAGTAGACCAATCCACTTTCGCCTGTGTAAAGGCGAAGAAAGTTCAATATCACTGCCACAGTTTTGGGTGAGGCACTTCCGTTAAGGCCATTTTCGTTACGTCATTACATTCAAATTAAATTCCTCCAGAACAACTCGGTGATACTAAGCATACCAGACCCTTACTCTATGCGAAGGGGCGGGCGCCGCCAGACTAGTGATTGATCACGTTTATGCATTGATTTTCGAAAGAAACCTGGAAAACAAGGTAGCAAATCAATTAGGACATGTTAACATGCAGGTTGTGATCTGAACATATGGAAATAATGCAATAATACTGATCTAGTTAACTATGTACAAAGATGGTGCTGTAGAGTATTATCAACACATTCAAAGAATTACAGTTGAATACACATATTGAAGTAAAGTGTATGAATAGGACAAGAAAAGGAAAACACACTGATCAAAAGCATGCATGATTTACAGCTCACTATAATACAAATCTAATTCATAGACTGCTCCTATATACTTTCATTCTCCACACACTCCAAAATTCAGGTTTATCCCAGAGATCTGGAGGACTTCAAGAATCAACATGCACTGTTTGCAAATAAAGATCCAAATACAACAATATTGAAACTATCATGGTTATGTAACATTGTACTATTCAAACAAACTTTTCATTTCTATAATCCAGTTTGGCAAGGATCAGCAGTGAATGTTATCACTAACAATTAAGGATTTGTAAGCAGACTTCATAAAACTGCTCCAGACTGCATACGAGGCAAAAGCCAACTAACTATACCACATTACACTATCAAATTAATGATTTCAACCCTCAACATGCACAGAGTTGATTTTAGCAACTGCCCTTATACGTATTAACCTAAGATAGATAGAAAACAGTAATACGAGCATAAACAGTGTTTGCCCAGATATCTTCCTTACTGATTGCATATGTTACACTATATTGGCCCTAAACACTAAGATCTCAAGTGTCTTCCTACCAAAGGTAAGTCAATCCTACCACCTCAAAAGGTGGAAATGTTACACTCCTACACTACTCATAATACTACTGTTGGCATGTAACAGTGTAAGGGGATACCGTGATATGTGATAAATGATACATTATACGGTTTAAAAATAACACACCTAACAGCAAACCAAGCCTCACGTAGCCACACCACCCTTAGAAATTACAAGCACCTATATACTTTTAAAGTTGTGGTCTGGATAAGTGTAACTACTTTAAGGATGTTATCCTACAGTGAACTGGATTCTATAAAAACAAGAATGAGCTAGAATTGCTTTCCCATAAATCCAGTAATGTCTACGTTTTATAATTACATACAAACATATGAAAGGAATACCAAAGTTTAGTACATACAACATGTGTACATGCAAATTTGTAACGAACACTGATATACTTAAATCAACAAGAGTTCCCTATTAGAGTTTGTCACACACACATCTAATCATAAACCAATATATGTTGTGTATGTAACAGTCACTTCAACAATGCTTAACTACAACAACACATTGTCCGTTAATCAGCTTCTGAGATAACCTGTTACTATGCAACTCTTCTATCATGAAATAATTTACTGAATGGTTTTCACCAACCATGTGCACAGATGTATAACAATTAGGAAGTGATTTAATCACTAAAAAAACCGCCTCTGATTTTCTATAACCCAAATAACCAAGTCAGCAGTGATGTCAGTGATGAGTTTTACACATTACAGAAAATCCATGGAGCTACTGTATATAGCAACAAACTAAACATGTAACTAACTACTATGTGAAGTGCTGTCCCACTAGGTACCTAGTCCAATGTGACCTAGTTCAGTGTGGCTTTACCGCGTGGTCTGCAGGAAGAAATTTCTGGCTTGTGAGACTACTACAGACCCCGACAAGGCCAAAACCTGTACAATACAGAGTCAGAATTATGACAATTTCTCACAGGAGAATAGTTAGCCATTTAGAATAAAATTCCATCCACTATACACTTGAAGTGAAAATGTGATACATTCAGCTAACCATAGCTATGAGATTCACTTTAACTAGCAAGGTGAAACATACGCATGGCCATTATGATGGCAATGGCAAACGTTCTAAACAACTACATTATGTGTAACACGCGTAGCTATAAATCTGGTTAATAACAAAACACCTGTTTTGCTCTTGTTAATTTGTTTAATCACCTCAGGGTGAATAGACACCAGCACACACACAGAACACAAGGACGATACTCGGCATACCTGTTTTGTTTGCAAAATCTTATGTCCGATCCGATCGGATGGCTTCACAGGGTGAGGTCTGTTACAAGGAAAATGACCGAGCTGTGATCACTACGGGGAACATCAAACGAAATATGTAACGTGCGGTTTTACGGTTTTGATCTTTCACTTCAGTTTTCCGATGCTTTGACCTGCTTTCCGGATTCTCGCTCCGTGTTTGCTCTGTGCCGATACAAGGAAAGGTAACTGTAGACATGTACACACATACTAAATGATTGTAATATTGTATGATTGTTGCATTTTCGTGTATGTCTAGTTGCTAACAGATTGCTAATCGTAGATACAGTGTGGTGCGCTTTAATTAGATGTGATATATAAGTAATGTGACGTAATTAAATTTTAGTGCATACTTTGTGATCAAATTAACCTATCGCTGCGCTCGACTGGGTGCAATAAACACTATTAATTGCAGTAATTTGTGCAATAATGGTTATGTTATACCACATGTTTTTGTGATTAACAGCACTGCAGTAGGTTAATATAAGGGAAGCTGCAGCCACAAGGGGGTGACACACAGGTAGATCTGTGACCATGGTCAAATTCTAAGCCAAGGGTCAAGGCCACCAAATCCTTGCCAAGTCAACAGTCAATGGCAAAAAATTCCAACCCACAATCGAATAATATTAAAATATCATCGCTAAGTCACAGGTCAAAGGTTTAGAAAGACTCTTAGTCAAAGGTCACAGCTAAATTGCGACGGGTCAAGACTTTGACCGCAGTCGCAGATCTACCTACAGTGCGTACCTACATGGCATCCCCTGATACCTTACTCAGTAGTGCCCAGTTTAATACCGTATACATTTTACAGTGACATATGAAATGGTCTGACCAAATTAGAATATAACAACTGGACCAATTTTGGTTGGCAAAAATTTAGATCAAATTTTGGTAATCAAATTGGTCCAGTTTGGCAGCTTTGCTTGGCTCAATTAGTTCCAAGTAATGTTTATGACACCAGAAACCTTAACAAGCCAGTTAAGCCATTTCATTGATGGTTAAACAGAACAATCCCAGAAAGTCATAACAAATGCTATAATGTTTGGATTTTGTAAGCAGCTTCTCATGATCTTTAACACAGTATGACTTAATTGTCATAGGATATAGATTTTTGTATCCAACTGTCTGCATCAGACTTTCTCAATCTATGCCCCAACTAGTGGCTATTATAGGGTTGCATTCTGTTGTTTGACTGACTTCTTGTAGAGCAAGATAGTGTAGGCCACCTAAGTGCATGTAAAAACAGTTATACATGTACAAACAGTAGGAGGGTGGGGGTAGGAAACTCAGCCAGATCTTCTATGTATGCTATTTGTTCCCCTGCGTGCAAGGCCGTTTCAGCCAGTCATTCCCAACTTCAATTAATATGTGTTATTGTGTAGAGTGACAGTGACTCCAATCTAAATCACTACAAAATGATTCACGGCAAAGAAAAGTACTCAAACGCAAGTGAAATGTTACTTGGCTGGTTGATTAAAAGATGTTCACATTACATAAGTTCCACTGGTGTCATATATATGTACTATTAAATAGATCAGAAGAGGACATCCTTTTTGGGCCCCATGCTTCCTGAGCAAACAGAACCTTGGCTCTAAAACTCTGTTCAATGCAGCCCCAGACCAAATCCTTTATTTGGATTAAATGAGTGATGTGTCATTAATCATGATTAATGAGATCATTATTTAGTGACACAAGTATTATATAGTTGTGAAAACATTACTCAACTAAGGAAGAAGCGTGACAATTGTTCCTGTTAAAGGTTATTATCACATATTTCCAGTGTAGTGAATTTTATTTAGTATTTGAATATTCCATACAAAAATTTACTGAATGTGCAACACAAAATTTAGTCATTTCTGTGTGTTCATGAAATTTTTCTAAAGGAATACATGTAGTTTCTTGTGATCTTCATCTCTTGACTCTTTACACTTTCTCAAATAAATAACTGTAGGTCAGAACACAGTAGCTGTTGTACAGGTTCTTATGGAGTTTCTCTAGTACACTTTTGTAGCTTTTCAGAAAAAAGGACCAGATTGGCGAATCAGGAGATTTACTGTTGTTAGTAGTTTGTTATTAAATGCAATTATAATTTTAAACATTTGTACTCACAGTATCGTGCACAAAATGTTGTGCCTGATTAAACCGATAAGGACAATGACTCAAAACCCTGTGAATTTTTTTACCCATAAATTACATAAAAATAGGTACGATAAGTTCCACGTCCAGTGCAGTCAATTTACATGCTTTGTATCTTTATATTTATTATTGACCTGGTAAGTTCTGGTGAGTTTCTTAGTGATACAATAGGCAAGCAAATGTGTGCTTAAAGTTCCTACTTTCGTAAATGCATGGGAGTTGATGGTAGGCTAGTTTATTATTCCCCTCATAAACCAATGTATTGCTATTTAACACACATATAATATATGTTACTTGTTTTGGTTTTACGCCATGGCTACCAATAGTGCACAATAGAGATGTCATGATGATTCTGCAAGCAGTCAAGATAGTCTATTAGAGCAGTCAGATTTTTACTTGGCACTACTGGAGCAGTCGAGTGTACCTCACCAGCTAAGCTGTGTCCTTTATCACAATGTCATTATTAAAGTTGACTTGCATTGCAATGGCCACCACCTTTGATTTCACAGTTGTTTTAGCAATGGCTTTCTAAGTAATGCCCATTACAGTTTCACTGTGAGTGAATGCTCTATTAGAAAGTTTGAGTGCTACATAAAAATTGTAACTGTTCTGCCCAAAGGTATCATTATCATGTACAGGACTCATTGGTTATCAGATTATAACCGATACCATCATGGAGTAACTACTCTACTGACTTTAAACTTTTGCATTGCTCACTGCACGATGCAGACGCTTCTCTGCCCTGCCTTTTATGGGCATGTGAAGGACATGAATAACTGTTTCTGGTCTTGCTAAGGTTGACATACTGTATGACTTATTTTCCAAAGTAAATATTTTTGCTGTTTTTGGTTTCCATAAATAATTTTATCCTTATAAGGTAGCAAGCTTGCTTTATGCGCTAAATGCTTAGCACACCCTTTCACAAAGCACATATCAAGACAAATATGCCCCTCAGCCATACAGCATAAAAATATGAACTTCAGTCACATTTTAACATAGGCCAGAAATATTCTGTAGTACTTTTGAACCACTGACAAGCTATCATGGGCAGCTATAAGATTTTGCTGACTGATTTCCAACTCTGAAGTAGAAGAGTATCTGCTTTACCTCATCACCATGATCAACCCTTTCTGTGAGCCCAAACAGTTAGGCTGAAAAGCCGTCCATCTATCTGCATTCTTTCTTTGTGATGTTTGGGCAACTCCAAGTTTGTTGTAAATCGCTATGCACTTTTGTTTGTTCTCTACAAAGCTTTGAAGGCGTTGGTGTAGAGGAAACATTCCTGGTAAAACCACAGACACCCCTAGCATTAGTGCATAGAACTGTTAACTCAAAGGTCTAGGGATCAATTCCTACCCTTGACTTTTTTCTTCTCAGTGACACCTTTCCATGACATACTTTTTTTCATATGTCAGATATTGATAATCCTTACTCACCAATCTGTGCATGTATTGACATGCGAAATGAAATGCTCATCTGGCTACCTCACAAAATTTATTGCAGCTTTTATGTGCTTTCCTCCTTCTTTTACAGCAGGTTGTAGACTATGTAGACAAATACTTCAGCTGCATTCCATTGTAGAACACAAGACAAATGGTTCAACTGTTATAGCACTTCCCTGAATGGTTGCAGGTTCGAAACCCACCAGTTTTTTTTTGTTTGTTTGTACTTTATTTTATACCTTTTGGTGCATACTTTTCTAACTTGTTCATAGTAAGTTTATAGCATCCTGATTAACATATGGTAGTCTAGCATTGCCAGACCCTATGTATTTCTCCGCACGATGCTTATCGATTGGAAATTATAAGCTCCATGCAGAGAAATAGGGTCTGGCAATGTGAGACTAGTTCATTTGTCTGTGTGTTTCTCTGTATGTTCTATTAGAGTAAGTGCCTTCTCTTCTTTAGCTTCAATTCTTTATGATGTTAACTACTTGCCTTATAAAAATTATTCTAGCTGAGTGCTAGGAATTGTGCACCTGTGGTAAAGGTTAGTATTGCTCATGCAGTATAGCTACTGCAAACAGTACTGCCTTAAATACAAATTCATTTCTTTTTGTTGACAATGTTACATGTGCCTGTGTGATAGGACAGGTACTAATAGCACAACATAGTTTGCACGTGTGTTGATAATTGTTTAGCTTACATGCCATTCTGTTGTTTAGTTCACCAACCCATTGTGTTCACATCATTTTGCTACAAGTGCAAGAAAATGTGTAAAGTTCTGAACTATAATTTACTTTAGAGTTGCTTGAAGATGCTGGAGAAGCAATTTTGGATAATTTTGTAACCAGGAAACAAGATTTGACCACTTTAAATTGTACAATGAATCGTTTGACACATTGACTGTTCTATTAGAGTATTTTGATCTTTTTTAATAAACAGATGACTTGTTTCCAGAATTTGATGAAACCTCCGTAGCAGGACTGTCATTATATCTATGGTAGACATCGTGTTTAACAGGCTATTTAGAGGACCCATGGATATTGTATAATAATGCTAGAAATTAGAAAAATTACTGTCTGCAAAGGCAGAAAAATTATGAGGTCACTCAAAGGTGACAAAGTTTTGGTAAACATTTAAATACGGCATTAAAATAAGAAAACACAGTCAGCCAGATGTAGAATCTTTTTAAAATTGCCAAAAGCTTGAATTTTGGTTTGCCTGCCTGACCACAGTCATAAAACTGGAGGCCAACCAAAGCAATGCACAGCCACCGTTTTATACCACAATAATAAATTCACCAGGTGGCATGTTCTTTTTGGAGTTTCAACAAGTGTGTGCCCTCTGCACCTTGTCTTTCCTTTAATCAGACTGGTTGTCATCTTCTTTATGTAATGAAACTATACTAAGGCATTAATTTTCTGCGTTAATACTTTCTTGAGCAGCATATTAAGATGCCACAAAATTATTAAAGGCGCTTACACTACTGTAAAATGTACAGGACGGTGGACACCCGATAGATACCTGTAACTTCATGAGAACTATTAATAATGATCAAGCGGAGAGACCACATATCTTAAGAATCTGTTTACTTGAACACGATAACCTCAACCCCTTATTGGACATAGCACAGTGAAAATAAGGAAAGTAACCATACCCCTTGGTTGGTGAGAGACTGACTCAAGATACTCCAATACAGCAATTGCCCTAATAGAACAGTCACTGGTGTATAACTGTATACTGTATAAACTAAAAATTATATTTGAAAATGAAGTAGGAAATAGAAAGTAGTGAAACAAGAGATGAATGATGGCATTACAACATAACTCAGTGGTAAATCCCTACTTTCAAATAATTGTTATGTAGGGGTATATATACCAAGCTATGCTATAATACCATCATTCATCTCTTGTTTCACTACTTTTTATTGCTTTGATCCCTACTTCATTTTTTAAATTATAGTAATACTATATTATGTGCTACACATAGTTTGCAAATGGTTTGGCAGCTAATGGTTAACTTATTGATATAGTCGGTAAAGTACAGTGTACATAATGTATAAAGCCTTTGTTAGATCCTTTTCAAGGAATTAGCAGCAATGTTGGTTGTTATACGTAACTTTCTTTGTAGTAAAGTTTAAAACCAAATGTGCCATGTGGATAAGTTAAGAACTTAGTCTTAGTTTTGTGAGTGATGTGGCTACAAAACTATATGTTGTGGCATGATGTAAACAGAATATGCCTACCTTGTCAGCACATATTTATCAACAACATCATTACTGGCTGCCACCATATCTTTAAACACAGATATTTTTATCTTTTCTCACAGCTGAGTTGTGGTTTGCTATACATAAGTCACGACCTATACTATTGTCAGCATCTGTTGTCACAGTGTATATCTGCTTGCTAAACAGGTTTCTGCGTTGTCATGCATTACATTACATGCCTGATGTGTAAGAATGGGATCCACTTTTATAGGATTTCCAATCAATAGGCTAATACCAACTTTAGTGTGTCACATGCGCAATGTAAGTATTACGCCTTGTTGCATGTGATACTAACCTATATCAGATATATGACATTTTGCACAAAGCAATTAGACTAGAAACCCCACTGAATGAAACCTTGGTGAGTAAAATAGAATCCATGATGTTCTTTCAAACACCTTTACCAAAGCAAGTAATTCCTATTACTTACTCACACTTACTGTAATGGGTAGACTCATAGCTCACACCTTCCAAGTGTCCACCAGTGGTGGGCAAAATGTTTGGTATGGGTTACTATACACACAGCCAGTGGATATAAACATGCAACACGTGTACATTATGCATTCACTAGTCTGATGTAATCTCGCATGGCCAAACCGCTTTTTTTTATTTTGTGTTGGGGTGACCATCTTTGATGTAGTGGGGTCTTCAGGGATGGGTGGACACACGCGCGCACACACACACACACACACACACACACACACACACACACACACACACACACACACACACACACACACACACACACACACACACACACACATTTCACCCCATGTAACTAAATAGCATGAAATGGAGTCCATCTTTAGTGGACCCTAGGTTTAAAAACTGTGTCAAAAGTGCATAAATATATATATATAGCTAGCTAATAATATGCTATGCTGCTGTTCCTACACTAGTCTAGTGCTGCTGCATGAATAATATAGAAGCAAACTAACTTAATACACCTCCTTGTATTGTTCCCTTTTAACTCATCTCTACTTGTACACAACTCTGTACTGACTCTTGAGATAATCGTATGGCTAATTCAGTTATTCATCTCCAACCAACTTGTCTACATACAGAAGATTTAATTTTCACCTATTGCTTTCGGTCACTTAACCCCACCAACATGCTGTTAATCACAATTCAGTATTCGGAATGTAGATATATTGACTGGATCTCCTCCTTCCTCATGTTCCTCTCTTCCCCGCCTACAATTTTCATCACGTGATGTTACGTACTAAATAGAAAGCACTGGAACTGTCTGGATCACGTTATGTATCTATTGAATGTTTTTCAACATCAGCTGCTGATTTACAGCAAAAATATTGTGCTGCCAAGTTACCATATACACTACTTGTCTCTTGTTTGTTGCAGCATTAGCGAACAGGCACTTATGTCCTAGGGAAATTTGGCCATACACAAAAAAATCCACACAGTCATTAGGAGAACATCAAAGCAGTGGGCCTGGGTGGGTATGTGTCCACCATAGGTTTCATGTGCAATAGCAATGAGGCATTTGTTCCCAAGTATTGTGTTGTTAGAGAATGCGGCACAACAATAACAATGGTGTCATTACTTTTCAACCATACTGACTCATTGATAACCACAGAGCCTTAAAGATTAACCAAAATTCACCATGACAATAGTAATGCAGTTATAGAGTTGTGGTGTATTGTGTTGTGTGACAAATACAAATACAGTAAATTGATGTACTTTGTAACTAATAGAATGTTGAGATGTTGAATGTCATCTTTAATGCAACCACTTTGAAAGTGAAATTGCTTGAACTTGTAAGGATACATATTCACATACATTGTTTCATGCTTCTGACAGCTTGTTGTATGTTTTGTAAAGACTGTCATATAGTTCGTTGAAGTCAGCTCTCTGTGTGGCATCATGCACAAAACAGCACAATAGAATTTCATAAAGTTGATCAGGACAGTTATCTGGTTTTGGCAGCAGTTTTCTGCGTGGTCCGAGTAGGATGTCATTGATAAGTTGGTGGTCATTTAGTTCACTGTATGGTGTAACCTGGCAAAGGGTGAGTATCTCCCACAGTGTAACTCCATATGACCACACATCTGTTTTGATTGAGAATTTTCCATAGAAGCTTTCTGTAGCCATCCAGCGTATCGGGAGAATTGCTGCTCCTTTTACGACAAAATAGTGAGAACTGTATAGGTTTTGGCTCATTCCAAAATCTGCTATCTTTACCACATAGTCCTTACCAACAAGACAATTCCTTGCAGCAAGGTCACGGTGCACAAACTGGCATGAGGCAAGATATTTCATTCCTTGTACCACCTGTAACCCGATGTACAAAAGAATCGGTAGATCAAGCTCATTTGTATTTCTGGCTTTCTTGGCATATGTGTATTGTTTTAGAAATGAATTTAGGTCTCCATTTTCCATATACTCCATCATGATGAAGGGATCCCCTATGGAACAGATTCCCAGTACTTTGACAACATTCTCATGGTTAAGACGAGCCATAAACTTTATTTCATCTTCAAATTCCTTTTTCATGTCATTGTCATCACCTTTGAGCACCTTAACAGCTACCAAAGTTTGATTTGTTTTGGAGTCATCATCAGAGGAAAGCCTTAAGTCCTTGAGGCTGAGGTCAATGGTTATTGCTAGTATAACTTCACCAAACTGTCCAGCTCCCAATCTTTTAACTGGAAGTATGTTATTCCATGTAACAGTTGCAGGAGCTTCTGTTTTGGTTAGGGGACGAGCAGGAGTAGCATACTTGGACGTGTATGGTAGTAGTGTATTCCTATCATCCTCACGATTATCTGTTATTTGTGTTGCAGTCATCAACAGCTTTGGGTCAATTGATTCTTGATAAATGTTTTCATATGGGTCATTATTGGGTATAGAGTATGTGTTGCTGGTCACATGATAGTCATGAAGTTCGTAAATATTTAGATCATTGACATATGAATGAATCATATTATGGCGGGTATCTTGTTTGTTGGGTTTACTGTATAAGGAGTTGAGCTGAAGCTTTGGTAGACCGACGAAAGCATCAGTGACCATAATGTTATTTATTTTATTTGAAGTATTAGCTGTCGAGTGATGACGACAGCAGAAAATTACAGTTAAACATATTGCAACAAGTAGAATGAATAGTAGCACTGTTCCCCCAACTGCTGCTGATACTATTACAACCGGAAAATCTTTTACAACATCTTTCTTTTCTTCAGAGCTTGACTCTAAAATTAAACAAATATAATAGCAGTGGAAACAATAATGTGGTCTTACCTGAAGAAATGATTTGAAGTTCTCTGACGCTCTGTCCTAAAGAGTGAATAAACGTACATGTATATCTACCCAATGATTGGCCATTTATCTTTAAAATAGTAGACACTATGTTCATCTCTTTATACTGCTCTGTATTGTTAAATATCACCCTATCATTTCTTCTCCACTTTATGGTGATGTTGTCACTGCTACCATTGTAAAATGCCATGCAATTCAGATTGATTTGTTGTTGATTGGGTGACACTTGAAGTATGTACGGATTTTCTTGTGGTTGCAGAAATATGAAAACAGTTTGAGAAGATGACACTGGCTCCATTCCTGTAGTTGGCGTGCTAGTGACATGTACACTAGAAAATGCTGTGGGTAGGTCAGTCATTGTTTCATGAGTTGATGTTGTGAAAGGAGGAGTCAAGTTTACATGCATTCTACTAGGGGTTTTGTCTACTGAAGTTGTGGATACTGTTGATTCTTGCGCCATTGTTGTCATAGCCATTGCTGTTGATTCTTCTGTCATTGTTGTTGGTGTTTCCACCATTGTTGTCATAAGAGAAGGAGATGGTGTTGTAGTACCTGCAGTATTAGATGACTTAGTACATATGTGATTAATAGGTGGTAATAGTATACACTTAAAACTGCAACTACAAAGCATACTTGTGGCCCTAAATTTTATGGGTCAGTGGTGTTACAGCTAATGACATTTACCCTGAAACATTTTGTATGGAATCGCACCATACATATGCTCTGTTATGGGATTTAGATGTTTACCTGTTTGGACTTCATGATAGAGTTCAATTTCACTGACTATAATCCACTCTGTCCCTTGTGGAGCTATCATGTCAATACACCAGGTGAGAGAAGGATCGTCAGTAAGTGGTGTCACATGTACTTGATATACTCCTGTGTCCGGTGCCCCACTTGCATTGTATTGCAGACTGAGTGGTTGTCGAGGATACTCTCGACTAGTATTGGACACAAACATTGTAATTTGAGGTACTTCCAAGACCATGTGGTTTTGTAGTAATACAAAAGTTATCACTACTGTAGCAACTCTTACTGGATCCCTGAAGTTATACAAAACAAATGGATCTTCTGGTGTTTCGCTAACGTCCCACACATACACTTGCTGTAGTTCATTTGCTTGCAAGCCATCTGTGAGGTCAAATTGTCCAATACTTCCATCAGCTAATATTGTGTCATTTCCTGTGCATCTGCGTACTTCAAAGTTTCTTGTATTGCGCTCAATGAAAGTAAATTGGCATTGCTGGTCTATGTTAACTGTTATTCCACCAAACTCACTGTGTCGTATTACCCTGGTTATGGCTGGAAGCAATTTCTCTATAATTATAACAATCATTCTCTAACATTTGCCATAATATAAAATCTTCATATATAGCTTTCTTGCATATAGTACTGTAGTTTATGTATAACTGTAGTCTCACCTTGTACTGCTTGAGCTTGTAGTAATAGGGACACAAATAGTAAGAGCATTGTGCCGGTGTACTGTTCCATTGTGCAAAAACTTGTAATGAACAGTACATCTACATTTGCTTAGGCTTTAGTAATGTTAGTACTTACACCTTGTTGCTATGCATGATGTCATAACGTCATTATTATTGATCACCCTCAGATGCAGATTGAAGCACACATGTGACAGGATTTTGTGAAATGCCTAACAGGGGTCTTTTGCATATACAAAGAAGGGTTTGAATTGTTGCAACTTTGATTGTTTGTTGCATGTTAACCATTCATGAGTTCCAGCTGTATTCAGAGTATTAACTAGTTATTTTTCAGGTAGTTTTATCTGGAGATTTTAAGCATCAATTATATTCACTTAGTGGTATTGGGTGCATGCAAATGATAGTATGTCAGAATGCATATACAAGTCACAAGATGTCTCAAGACCTGCTGATAGGCTGCCAAGTACCACCAGAACAAACAGGAGAATACAAGTCAGTGATCAGTAGAGAAGAATCCAACCCATTAACATCCCATTTCAAGTGGCCAAGATCATTAGAATACTGTAATTCCAGGTATAGCCAAGCTCAAAAGTACCATCTGAAATACTTCCAATAGGTTGCTACAAAATTTTATAGTAAATTGTGACTGGATCTACAAGAACCCCACATGTTAGCACATTTTTCAAATTCCATTTTATTCCATTTTCTTTATCCAGATAGTCGGTCAGCCAAAGTTTCAGCTCTAGGAGCCAAGAACTTTCAAAGTTACAGCACTACAAAGTGGTCAGCAGAAAGATCAGTACTCGGACAATACTGAAAATAAACTACAGGTGCTTAATTAAACGGTCAATGCACTCCTCAACAGAGATGCAGCTTATATCATCACATTCTCTATGAACAGGCGGATCCATTGCTGGGCAAATTTTGGTCCTTCCTGCAACCAGGGTGAAGGTGAAAACGTCAGGAAAAAAATGTCAGAGAACCGACAGTCCAATGTGAGACAGGCTAATGCTCATATCTTCATCTCCTTAGGAGAGTACTGACACGAAACAAAGAGTTTCAAACTTCTCTTGCTTTGGGGAACACGATGCTACCAAGGTTTTTGCCTTTAGCACCTTTCTTCATGGTAAAACAAGAGCTTTAAAAATTTATGAATTTTTTAATGTTTTATTTTGGACCATTTCGTTTTATATGTTCTACTGTAAAGTTAGGCTTGCACTAATATATGGGATTCTTGCAGATCCGGTCATCATATTTTATTCAGTGGAACTTTCTATTGCCTAACTGAATGGCTGACTTACTTACTAATGCCTTCAGGCAAGTATGACTCAATAATGGCAATGGCTACAAGCTTGGTTTTATCACTGCTAGATGTCACTTCAGCTTGACAGCTAGGTGCCTTTTGGCATACCGCAGTACATACAATGCACACATAATGGACTTACCTTTGTCCTCCATTTCTCTTCACTGGCAGCGCAAGGTGTCGATTCATGGAAGAGAACACAGCATAGCTGACAACTGGCCACTTCACTTTCAGTAGTTGATAATTAGGGCATACATTCAGTTACACAGTTAGTGTGTTTGACACTATTCTTTCCTTTGTTACATGCGGTAAGTGCTGGTTTACCAGTACTGAAATAGTAGAAGCAATTTTGTTTCGATGATAGTTAACAAAGGAAAATAATTTATGAGATTTGATTGTACAATATGTGATCTTATTGATTAATTAATTTGACTTCAGATTTTCTCGACCATTCTATTAGAGCATATCAACTCTTTCATTTTAAGAAGCTGACTGGTTTTTGGAATCAGGTGAAAATCCTATATGGGACTACTGATATAGACACCTGTCATTTTGTGACTTAGCAGTTGTTACCCCTGATATTCGTACAACCCTATTTAGGAGACTCATGTATGATTTTAGACACTAGAAAAATGAGTCTGTTGCAGAATAATTGTGAAGTAGGTCAGAACCCTCTCAAAGGTGACACGGCAGCTTGAAAAATTAAACGCATTTGCAGTACCTTAATAATCACCTCTCTTTCTCTACTGCTGATATAAAATGGTTGTGGTCACATCTTTCTAGCGTGGTATATGTGTGTGCTACTGATCCAAGGCTATGCAATAATAGTTGTTTCTGTATATTTGTAGCTAATATATAAGGTCTACAATGCATGATATACTGGTAAGCTAATGCTTCCTTTATCAAATCCTTTGTGAAGAATGCTGGTCATGATAACCTCATACAGGGTGTTCCCATACAGCACCATTTTACACTGGTTCAAACCTTCTTAAGTAGAGTAGTTAATTTATGAGTTTTCTATCAACTTAAAAAGTAATTTTATTTATATGAGTTCAAAAACAAAGTGTATTGTGCCGATAAGTTCAGTAAACTTTTACTAAAATACATGTAACCATAAGTATCTATCAATAGCAGCATCACAGCCACATCTTGGCTACCACCTTTAATTTCAATAACCATTTTAGGGCTATGTACCTGTTTTATGGCTAGATCACCTATACCATTGTTGCTTGCTAGACAGGCTTCTGTACTGTCATGAATTATGTTGCATACCTAATCTGGATTCACTATCATAGAAATTCCAATCAATAAGCAAACACCACCTTTGGTGTGTCATGTGTGTAGTACAAGTATGTGCCCAATGATGTCTGTCACATGTAAATAGATAAATATACTTTTGATGACAAAACAAGATATGTGCACACAAATACACTAAATGATTGCACTGGATAGAAACCTTGGTGAGTAAAATAGAATCCATGATGTTCTTTCTAACACCTTTACCAAAGCATGTAGTTCCTATTACTTGCTCACACTTACTATATTGGGTAGACTCATGGCTCACATCTTCCAAATGTCCACCAGTAGTGAGCAAAATATTGGGAATGAAGATTACTAGGCTACTCAAATACACAAAACTGCTGTCAATATATGTATACAGCACATGTACACATTAAGCATTCACAGGCCTTTGACATTCAAGTATATATAATGTAACAGAGTGAACAACATAGATTTCATTTGCAATAGTAATGAGCATTTATTTCCAAAATTATGGCTGTGTTGCGACTGATGGCACAACAAAAACAATGGTGTAATTACTTTGTTTCAGTCATTGATAATCACAAAGCCTTGAAGGTTAATCTAATGTAACCAAATTTTCACCATGACAATAGTAATGCAGTTATGGTGTTGTGGTGTGTAACAAATATAAGTAAAGTAAATTGATATACTTTGTATCTAATACAATAAGAATGTTGAGATATATGTCATCTTTATTGCAACCACTTTAAAAGTGGAGTTGCTTAAACTTATAAGGATACATACATAGGTACATGTATTCACTATTTCATGCTTCTAACATTTCATTATAAGTTTTGTAGAGACTGTCATATAGTTCGATGAAGTCAGCTCTCTCTGTGGTATCATGCACAAAACAGCGCAGTAGAATTTTGTAAAGTTTATCGGGACAGTTGTCTGGTTTTGGCAGCAGTTTTCTGCGTGGTCCGAGTAGGATGTCAATGATAAGTTGGTGGTCATTTAGTCCACTGTAAGGCGTAACCTGGCAAAGGGTGAGTATCTCCCACAGTGTAACTCCATATGACCACACATCTGTTTTGATGGAGAATTTTCCATAGAAGCTTTCTGTAGCCATCCAGCGTATCGGGAGAATTGCTGCTCCTTTTACGACAAAATAGTGAGAACTGTATAGATTTTGGCTCATCCCAAAATCTGCTATCTTTACCACATAGTCCTTACCAACAAGACAATTCCTTGCAGCAAGGTCACGGTGCACAAACTGACATGAGGCGAGATATTTCATTCCATGTACCACCTGTAACCCGATGTACAAAAGAATCGGTAGATCAAGCTCATTTGTATTTCTGGCTTTCTTGGCATATGTGTATTGCTTTAGAAATGAATTTAGGTCTCCATTTTCCATATACTCCATCATGATGAACGGATCCCCTATGGAGCATATTCCCAGTACTTTGACAACATTCTCATGGTTAAGACGAGCCATAAACTTTATTTCATCTTCAAATTCCTTTTTTATGTCATTATCATCACCTTTGAGCACCTTAACAGCTACCAAAGTTTGATTTGTTTTGGAGTCATCGTCAGAGGAAAGCCTTAAGTCCTTGAGGCTGAGGTCAATGGTTATTGCTAGTATAACTTCACCAAACTGTCCAGCTCCCAATCTTTTAACTGGAAGTATGTTATTCCATGTAACAGTTGCAGGAGCTTCTGTTTTGGTTAGGGGACGAGCAGGAGTAGCATACTTAGACGTGTATGGCAGTAGTGTATTCCTATCATCCTCACGATTATCTGTTTTTTGTGTGGCAGTCATCAGAAGCTTTGGGTCAATTGATTCTTGATAGATGTTTTCATATGGGTCATTATTGGGTATAGAGTATGTGTTGCTGGTCACATGATAGTCATGAAGCTCGTAAATATTTAGATCATTGACATATGAATGAAACGTATCACGGCGAGCATCTTGTGTATTAGGCCTACTGTATAAGGAGTTGAGCTGAAGTTTTGGTAGGCCAACAAAAGTGTCACTGACCACTAAGTTATTTGTTTTATTCATAGCATCTGATGACCTGTGATAACGTCTGCAGAAAACGATAGTCAAGCATATTGCAACAAGTAGAATGAAAAGGAACACTGTTCCCCCAACTGCTGCTGATACTGTTACAACTGGAAAATCTTTTACAACATCTTTTTTTTCTTCAGAGCTTGACTCTAAAATTAAACAAATGCAATAACAGTGGAAGCAATAATGTGGTCTTACCTGAAGAGATAATTTGAAGTTTTCTGACACTCTGTCCTAAAGAGTGAATGAACGTACATGTATATCTACCCAATGATTGGCCATTTATCTTTAAAATAGTAGACACTATGTTCATCTCTGTGTATTGCTCTGTATTGTTAAATATCACCCTATCATTTCTTCTCCACTTTATGGTGATGTTGTCACTGCTACCATTGTAAAATGCTGTACAATTTAAATTGATTGATTCTTGGTTGGGTAACACTTGAAGTATGTATGGGTTTTCTTGTGGTCGCAGAAATTTGAAGACAGTATGAGAAGATGATATTGGCTCCATTCCTGTACCTGTAGTTGGTGTGCTAGTGACGTGTACACTAGAAAATGTTGTGGGTAGGTCAGTCATTGTTTCATGAGTTGATGTTGTTGAAGGAGATATTGTCAAAGGAGAAGGAGTCAAGTTAATGTGCATGCTACTAGGGGTTATGCCTACTACTGGAGTTGTAGTTGACAATTCTTGCACTGCTGTTGTTGTAGCTATTGCTGTTGATTCCTCTGCCATCATTGTTGTGGTTGCTGTTGATGTTTTCACCATTGTTGTTGTTAAGGATGTTTCTGCCATTGTTGTTGTCATAGGAGAAGGAGATGGTGTTGTAGTACCTATAGTATTAGATGACTTATGGTACATATGTGATTAATAGGTGGTAATAGTATACACTTAAAACTGCAACTACAAAGCATACTTGTGGCCATATATTTTATGGGTCAGTGGTGTTACAGCTAATGACATTTACCCTGAAACATTTTGTATGGAATCGCACCATACATATGCTCTGTTATGGGATTTAGATGTTTACCTGTTTGGACTTCATGATAGAGTTCAATTTCACTGACTATAATCCACTCTGTCCCTTGTGGAGCTATCATGTCAATACACCAGGTGTGAAAAAAATCATTAGTAAGTGGTGCTATTTTTACTCTAAATACTCCTGTGTCCGGTGCTCTGCTTGCATCGTATTCCAGATTGAGTGGTTGTCGAGGATACTGTCGACTAGTATTGGACACGAACATTGTGATTGTGGGAACCTCCAAGACATTGTAGTTTTGCAGTAGTACGAAAGTTATCACTACTGTGGTCACTCTTACTGGATCCCTGAAGTTGTACAGAACAAATGGATCTTCTGGTGTCTCACTTACATCCCATGCATACACTTGTTGTAGCTCATTAGCTTGCAAACCATCTGTAAGATCAAATACTCCCATATCTCCATCACTTAGTATTGAGGCATTTCCTCTGCAACCACGTAGTACAAGATCAACTCTCGTGTTACGCTGGACAACTACAGTTGAACATTCTGTATCTATTACAACTGTTACTCCACCAAAATCATTCTGGGGTAACACCAAGGTATTACTTGGAATGAGTCTGTCTGTAATTATAATAATTATGTAAATTATGTAGCCACAATATAATATAATGTGCATGGAGAGATGCATGCATTCCTAAACTTTATTTACTACAGTTTATACTATTAATGTATATCTATATTCTCACCTTGTATTGCTTGAGCTTGAAGAAGTAGGGACGCAAATAATAAGAGCATGGTGCTTGAGTACTGTTCCACTGTGCAAAAAACTTATAATGAGCAGTAGATCGACATTTGCTCAGGCTTTAGTATTGTTAGGTTGCTTGTACATATTTATTTACACCTTAATCACTTTGTTGCCATGTATGATTTCATAACACCATTGCTATTGATAAGTGTCATTACTTTGTATTCAGTGTTTAATATGTTTTGATTTCATAACACCCTCACCTGCAGATGTATGGTTTATTGTCATGATTGGTGCCAGTTATAGTCATAGTCCACTTGATTTCAATCGCTCATTCCATTATTGTTACTGGGTATGGTCATTAGGATGGGTTTGTTTGTATAGCTAATGATTTTATTTTTGATCAAGTTTTGGAGTGCCAGTTGTGTGAACAATTCAGTGCAGTTCATTCACCACTGCCAAATAGGTACACTGCCATAACTACTGGTTACCACCCTATCACACTCCTTACTTGCTTTGGAGTTATCCTAGCAGCAATACCTAGCAGCCAGAGGTTACTGGGCATCACCAACACACCAAAAAACATTGATCTGTATGTTACAAGAGGCAGTAATTGCTCGAACACTAATCACCCATCATTTGTTACACTGATCCATACACTCATATAGAAAACTCATATTTGTCTATAATATACTCACTCATACATTGTCTGTTGAATGTGTACTCACATTTCAGTAAAAGTTGTGTTTGCTGGAATACAAGTATTTAGTGAGAACTATTTTCATTTAATACCACAATTATGTCTGTACAGTACCAGATGTCCGGCCATTTTATGGATACAAAATATTAATATGAATTGCACAAATACATATACAAGCTTTGAATTTGTGTTTATTTCTGTATAAACATGTAATATTACATACATTGTATAATAGTGATAATTACTATTTTACTGGATTTGCATGTAGTAATTAAATAATTGATCATAGATTGCATCAAAGTTAGGTCTTTGGTTTTCGTCATACATCCTGCACTTCTGCATTGTGTTATAAACTTCATCTGGAGCAAGTGGCGGCCTTTTTAAATGAGTTCTTTCCTGTTGTTTTTGTACGCTGTACACAAGATCTTCATCACTCGTTTCTTCGTAAGGTTGTTGTCTACAGAGAGTAAATATTTCCCACAATGTTACACCATATGACCACACATCTGTCTTTGTTGAAAACCTTCCGAAAAAACTTTCAGGAGCCATCCATCTTATGGGAACTAGTGCTACTCCTCGCATACGAAAATATGAAGTGTTGTATAGACTCTGTGTCATGCCAAAATCTGCCACTTTAACAACATAGTCTTCTCCAACTAAGCAATTTCTTGCAGCAAGATCTCTATGTATGAAGTCAAGAGAAGCAAGGTATCTCATACCATTAGCTATCTGTAGTGCCATATACAGGAGGATTGGAATGTCCATTTGTATCTCAGCTGTATCTGTGTCCTTTCCTATCTCGGGATGATAATGCTTTTTGAGGAACATATGCAGATCCCCATTCTTCATATACTCTATCATGATAAATGGTGTCCCTTTATTGCATATTCCAAGTAGCCTGATGACATTAGCATTGTCGAGTCGAGCCATAAATTTTATTTCTTTTTCAAATTGTTTTTTCAAGCTGCTGGAGTAATTCCCTTTAAGGGTTTTGATAGCAACTAAAATTCTGGTAGCTTTTGTATCTGTGCATCCAAGTTCAATTGCATCAATGCCAATAGTTTCAGCAAGAAAGACGTCACCAAACTGTCCTTCACCAATGTTTGTTAGTATACTAATATTGTCCCATTCCATCATTTTGGGTGCCTCGTCCCTTGTCAGTGGACCAGGTTCATCATAGATAGGAAGGCACATGTTCATATCATTATCATCACTTTGCATTGTTTCTTCAGGATTTTGGCCATAATCAAGTGGCTCATATATATCTTGAGGTGACTGGAGGGCTGGTGTTGTGACTGTATCATCATATATATTAAATAATATTTCATTGTCATTGTGTGGGAAAAGTGATGGACTGAGAGATGTGTTCATTTCTACATACTCACCCAAAAATTCATAGACATCCTCATTGTCTATTTGGAGCTTTGGTAGGTTAGGCTTGGGTAGCTCGGGTATTTTAGGCTGGCCAAAATGTTTTGGAAACTTTGGTGGTAAAGTTGGAGGATTAGAGTGCTTATCTTGTGTGTCACCATCTGTTGAACTATTCACACTTGTGTTCATGTGTTGATATACATTGTCTATTGAACGTTTGCGCACTTCAGGTGGTAAGCCATTGTCTACATCCTCATAAGGACGGAAAAGTGATGAAGACTTTTCAGCTCCTGAATTAGATTCTCCCTTATCTTTTAGTTTCTTCCTTTTATAACAGCAGACTATGCAACAGATTGTTAGAATTACACAGAGGAGCAAGCCTACACCTCCACCAGCAGCTGCTGCCAGCACAGCTATTGGCAGACCACTTGAAGAGTCACTTCCTTTCCCAGGTTCTTGATTGACATTGCCACCTATTACAAGTAAAATAATTATTAATGTTTTACAACGCTATCAATATACTTAGTACCTGCATTTGCACTAATAGAATACTGTCTACTGCTGTTCCATCCTGATGGGTGTTGTACTGTACATGTGTATGTACCTACGTCTCTTAATGCGAACCGTCGAATTGTAAGTTGGCCACCATTTACTGTGTATTTGTCATCGCCAGTAATACTTGTTCCATTGTAGGACCATGATGTGATAAGTTGAAATGAGTCACCTAGTAAACTAACAGTACAGTTGATTGTTAAGTCTGACAGTAATGCTGTTACATGTAGCACAGCATTATTGACCCTGGGAAAAATGAACACTGGAGTTGGAAATCCTGTGGGTGTGCTTGTAACAACAGTAGACACTGAAGATGATGATAGTGTTGGTGATAGTGAAGCAGAAACCAAAATTGAGGATGTAGTTTCAATGGCTGCACAACAAAAATGTGATGTCACTGTTATGTTTCACAAGTAATTTAACTTACCAGTTGAAGATGTGATAATGGCTGCAGTAGATGACGGCACTATCACCCTGGATGTTGTAGCTATTTGCATTGTTGTAGTCATCTGTGTTGTGGTGGTAGGTGCTATCATTCAAACAACAAATTTGAGCTGCTTGCTACCAAATATAAATTTTTCTCTTACTTGGCTCAAACATGTGGTGCACCTCAACTTCACTGATAAATATCCAATTTCCTCCATCAAAGTCCAGCAAAATGCGTATGTAATTCAGAGCAACTCGTCTGTTTTCTGGAATTATTAAGTCATATCTTCTGTATTCATAGTCATCATTTTGAGCAGTTCTCCCAGAATTGACTACAGTAAAATCATTGTCATCAACATCTCTAATTTCATCATCAGGGAAAATACTCTCAGTAGTCGATGAGTATAGTCTAATAGCTCTTGGCTCACGTACATTCAGATCTCTTAACTCTAAGCAGTACACGACCACCTTGGTTGGTGTAATTGGTTCACCTGGAAACTGTAGAGTAATAAATGCATCACGTAATGGAATAGATCTCTCTTCCCATGTGTAGAATAACCGTATATCACTGTCAGTTACATCATCCTCCAAATTTGTTTCAGTTACACCATCTACTAATAGCTCTCCATTTGGACAAATGATAACATCTTCATTGCGGCCACCATCAACCACCTCTACACTAGGCCTACAGTTACCAATGCTATGAGTCACATCATAGGATCCTTCATCATAGGTACTTGGAGGGAAACTAACATACCCAATAGGCTGAGCTTTTCCTGCAATTATTCACAGTGACCTATGTTTATTTAGAAGTACTTATAATGCATACCTTCAATTAATTGCCCTAGAGTAGTGTTTATTTCCCAAACAAGTAACACCAATAGAACAAGCTGAACTCCTTTGTTTGCCATCACTTCACGTTACAATGATTCCTGATTGTATTTGTTTGCTTATATATAGCACCCACACAAGTGCATGGAATACAAGTAAATGTCTACCAGTCATGCATGCACTTCATTTGTGCCTTATGGTTTTGTCACTTTCCTTTTGGATTACTTTAATTGAATTGATATTAGACACTTTGAGTAATCTCAGTAACACTTGATGGATATAGCTATTTTGGTTTGTCATTGAATTTTTTAAAGGAGTTCATGACACTTGACTCACACAACCTAAATTGGCTAGGTCACTAGTTTGTGACCTCATAGCACCAAAAGTGCAATGCGAAAGGATGGTTTTATTGATGAGTAAGCCAAGGAAAAGCACGAATCTGGTATAAAAGGTACAGCATCAGGTGTTTAGTCATGGGCTCATGGTTTTCACAGCGCCTAAAAAGCTGCTCCACCCAACAATGCAGAGAAAATCAAAAATGAGTGGTTGCTTAGATGTCTGTTGTAGAATATCAGTGCTTTTGTTATTGTGTTACATAATAAGACATTCTAAAAGAGATCCTTAACAAAACCACAAAGTTATCATTATAGTCCCAAATATCCTTAGTACATAAACTGACCTAGGACACCTAGGACATTTTATTTCACAGGTCCATTGTACCCTACTTCTTTGTACGGCATACTAAAGCTTTGCAGAATAAATAATTTCACAAAATTTTACTGTTATAAGGAGGTTGTCCTTTTTCAGAGGTAAACTTGTATTGATTGAGGTCTACAGAGACTTCAGAAATCGTCCTTATAGAGAGGTTAAATGTACAGTGTCCTTTTATGGAGGGTCCTTTAAGAGAGACTCCATTGTATACCTATTTTATGGAGGGTCCTTTAAGAGAGACTCCATTGTATACCTATTGAACTGTTTATCCACCAAAATTTTTCTGGGGTAATACCAAGATTATAGCTGGGCGCAGTCTGTCTGTAGTTATAATAATTATGGAAATTGTCTCTAATCTTACCCACATCACAGGCCTATAGTGAACAGCAAATCAACATTAGCATAAGCTTTAGGTTTGCCAATACGTATTTATTCACATCTTAGTTACTTTATTGCCGTGCATATTGTCATAACTTCATTGCTATCAATAAGTGTCATCACTTTGTTTTTAGTGTTTAATAGTTTCATAGCACCGTCAGCTGCAGATGCTTAGATTATTGCTGCTGCCATTTGATAATTGTTGATGGTTATGATCCATTAGGAGATGGGGTGTGTGTAGGCCATTTGTGTGTGGCTAAATTTTAGAGAGCTAAAGCCATGTACAATTCATCACCATTACCTTGTAGGCATAGTTTGTTGCTGTTTGTTTACCATCCTAACTTGCTCCTTGGAAGCTACTTTAGCTGCAATGGCTAGACATAGCCAGAGGCTGTTCAATAGTACTGACAAACCAGGAAGTATTGGTTTATGCTTGAAGTCTGAGTACTTTTTCAGATCTATCATCTGTATACAATTTTAATTTAATGTCAAAATGTATACTGCTTATCAAAAATTCTGAATTTAAAAATAAAGTAGGGATCTATGCTATAAAAAGCACTGAAATAAGCTACAATGGTGAATTCAAATCACAATCAAACAATACAACCACTGATCCCTACTGTTGTAGGGTGCCATAATGAAACTTAGATATAGATGTTGGCACCCTACCACAGTAGGGATCATCGGTTATATCGTTTGATTGTGATTTGAACTCACCATTGTAGCTTGATAATCCTTGTTTCAGTGCTTTTTATAGCATAGATCCCTACTTTATTTTTAGATTCAAAATTTGATATACTATTGTTAAAATACTTGTAAATCTGGTACTGTACAGACATAGCTGCCAAGAAATTGTCATTGAAATCATGATGAACACGGACCTTAGGAGCAGTAGATTAGAAATCAAATAAAAAAGTTAAAAATTTGTGCTTTAATGTCATCTCTACATAAATAATTATACCATACAGTGTGTACTTATTTATTGGATTTGCATGTAGTAATTGAATAGTTGGTCATAGACTACCTCAAAGTCAGGTCTTTGACTTGTATCATATGCCCAGCACTTCTCCATTGTGTTAAAGACTTCATCTGGAGCAAGTGTTGGCCTTTTCAAATGAGTTCTTTCCTGTTGTTTTTGTGCACTGTACACAAGATCTTCGTCACTAATTTCTTCGTAAGGTTGTTGCCTACAGAGTGTAAACATCTCCCACAATGTGACACCGTACGACCACACGTCTGTCTTTGTTGAGAATTTTCCAAAAAAACTTTCAGGAGCCATCCATCTTATGGGAACTAAAGCTGTTCCTCTCATAAGAAAATATGAAGTGTTGTATAGACTCTGTGTCATGCCAAAATCTGCTACTTTAACAACATAGTCTTCTCCAACTAAGCAATTGCGTGCTGCAAGATCTCTATGAATGAAACCAAGAGAAGCAAGGTATCTCATACCATTAGCTATCTGTAGTGCTATATACAGAAGGATAGGAATGTCTACTCTTATTTCAGCTGCAGAAGTTTCTTTTCCAATTTCAGGATGATAGTGTTTTTTGAGAAACATGTGAAGATCCCCATTCTTCATATACTCTATCATGATAAATGACATCCCTTTGTTGCATATTCCAAGTAGTCTGATGACATTAGCATTGTCAAGTCGAGCCATAAATTTGATTTCTTTTTCAAATAATTGTTTCAAGCTGGCAGTGTGATCTCTCTTCAGGGTTTTAATAGCAACTAAACTTCTAGTGGCATTAGTCTCTGTACGTTCAAGCTCTGCTGCATCAATGCCAATAGTTTCAGCAAGAAAAATGTCACCAAACTGCCCTTCACCAATGTTTGTTAGTATGCTGATATTGTCCCATTCCACAATTTTGGGTGCCTCGCTCTTATCCAGAGGGCTGGGATCATCGTAGATAGGGACACACATACTCAGATTATTGCTGACGTCATCATATCCAATTTCCTCAGTATTATCAAATCCCTCATTTCTGTATATGTTTTCTGTTGACTGAGTTGTTGGTGTTGTAAATGTATCATCATATATGTTAAAGAACATTTCATTGCCGTTTATAGGAGATGATAACGGACTCAAATCTTTGTTCATTTCAACATACTCGCCAAGGAAGGCATACACATTTTCATCATCAGTTTCAACTTTTGCTGGTAGCTGGGGTTTAGGGAGTTCAGGTATTTTAGGTTGTCCAAAAAGTTTTGGAAGTTTTGGTAAAGTTGGGGGATTAGGTTGTTTATCATCCCCGTATACTGGATTGTTTATAATTACATTCACATGTTCATATACATTGTCTATTGAACATTTCCGTACTTCTGGTGGTGGTACACTGTCAACATCCTCATAAGGTCGTAATAATGATAATGACTTTTGTTCACCGGAATAAGCTTCATCCTGACATTTTGCTTTTTTCCTTCTATGACAGCAAACTATGCAGCAGACAGTCAGAATTATGCAGAGAAGCAAGGTTACACCTCCACCAGCAGCTGCTGCTGCCAGTGTAGCTATTGGTGGTCCACTTGAAGAGTCGCTTCCTTTTCCAGGTTCTTGTATGCCATCGTCACCTGTTACAAATAAAAGAAGTGCTAATATGTACACTACTATAATCCCTTCATTATACACCCACCTACATTTGCACTGATAGAATACTGCCTACTGTTGCTCCATCCTGATGGGTGTCGTACAATACACCTGTATGCACCAACATCTTCTGGTGTAAACTCTCTTATTGTAAGTTGGCTACCATTTAATTTGTACTTCTCATTACTGGAGATATTTATTCCATTGTGGACCCATGATGTAGTAAGTTGAGATGGATCCCCTTCTGACTTAACTGTGCAATTGATTGTTAGGTTTGACTGTAAGGTAGTCACATCTATTGCGAGAGTATTGACTGAAGGATAAATGAAGACTGGAGTTGGAAATGATGTGAGTGTGCTTGACATTGAAGATGATGTCAGAGATAGTGAAGTAGAAGCCATTATTGAGGATGTAGTTTCATTGGCTGCACAACAAAAATGTGACGTCATTGTTTTGTTTTACAGGTATTTTAACTTACTGGGTGATGAAGATGTAGCAATAGCTGCAGTGGATAATGGCACTGTGCTGGATGTTGTAGTCATTTGTGCTGTAGTGGATAATGGCACTGTGTTGGATGTTGTAGTCATTTGTGCTGTGGTGGTAGGTACTGTAATTCATACAAAATGAAATGCTGGTTATATTCCTCACATTTTACTTACATGGCTCAAACATATGGTAAACTTCTATTTCACTGATGAACATCCAATTTCCTCCTTCAAAGTCCAGAAAAATGCGTAGATAATTCAGAGCAACTTGTCTGTTTCCAGGGATTACTAATTCATATCTTCTGTATTCATAGTCATCATTTTGAGCAGTTGTCCCAGTAGTGCCCATTGTAAACATGTTGTCTTCGACATCTCTGATTTCATTGTTAGGGTAAATGTTCTCAGTGGTTGAAGAATAAAGTCTAATAGCATGTGGCTCACGCACGTGTAAACCTCGTAACTCAATGCAGTATACCACTACTTTGGTGGGTGTAATCAGTTCACCTGGAAACTGTAGAGTAACAAATGCATCACGTAATGGGATGGTTGCTTCTCGCCATGTATAGAAGTACTGAATATCACTGTCAGTGACATCATCCTCCAAGTTTGTTTCAATTACACCATCCAGTAATAGCTCTCCATTTGGACAAGTGATAACATCTTCATTGTGGTCACCATCAACCACCTCTATACTAGAGTTACAGCTGCCCATACTATGCACTACATTAAAGTTATCTTCATCAAAAGTGCTGGGAGGAAAACTAACATATGTAGTAGGGTTGACTTTTCCTACCATTAAACGTGAATTAATAAGGATACATCAACAAGTGATGTTTGCAGTACATACCTTCAATTAGTTGACCGAGAATGGCACTTGGTTTTGCAACAAACAGTATCAGTAAAGCAAGCGGAACTCCTTTGTTTGCCATCACTTCACATTAAAATGATTCCTAGTGGCAGTTACACTGCTAATATGCAGCACCCACATTTGTGCATGCAACACAAGTAATTGCCCACTGGTCATGCACGCATGCACTTCATTTTCGCTTATGGTTTGTCACTTTATATATAAGATTACTTAAGTTGAACTGATATTGACTCTTTAGTGATTCACTTAGTCACCTGATAAATAGTCCTGTTTGGTTTGTCTTGTCTATCTAAAATTGGCAAGGTCTTATTTCATCCTCCTACACAAATGGTAAACTGTATACACAAATGGTAAACTGTAACCTACACAGTAGTGGAGACACATAGGTAAGTCCATGACACGTGCATTGTAGCAGGTGAAAATGCATGTCTTGGACTGAAGCTACAGTATATCAAACAGTGAAGAAATCAAGCCTGTGGCATTTGCAATGGTCGATTATGTTTGGCTGAAGGATCAGTCAGTCAGTTAGTGCTATACTGCTGTAAGACTGAAGTAAGAGCATGGCTGCAGGTGTAGGTAGCTTCCCTTCTTTGTATTTCTATGCTCGTTTTAGGTATCCTTATTAGCAGGGTACTGAATTGTACTTTTTATTGATCACAGGTACATTAGATTTTTTGGGATTCATGCCCAATGATTGCTCACAGAATGCTCTACTATGTGATATACCTCCTGAAAGCAATATGATTGAGTGACAAAAAATTCATATATAGCTATGCAACCACAAAATTACCTTTCTCAAAAAAAGCTTCACCTTCCTTTTGAAAGTTAACGGACAATATGTGTGAGTGGATCTGAAAAGTTCCACTGACATGTATCAAATTTACTCTATCACTACAATTAACTCACTATCTACATTCACAAATTCTTCACATAATACGTGCTGTTGAGTCTGCTTTCTAAAGCAGGATTCTGGTTTTTACAACATCAATGGAAAATGGTGGATACTGGAATTGTAAGGCCACAAAGAGCTAGCCAGTCTTTCTTTTATTAGACAACTGCTGGGGGTGAGACTAATAGCATTGTTTGCAAGATTTGACCTGTTTGTATAAAAGTGATATTCACAATCACATACCTGGTTGTGACCTGGCTCTGGTTACTTCTACCCAGAATAGTTTGTAGAAGTGTCTTTTGCAGTCAGCAAACACACTATAAACAGTTTCATATTTTGACCTAACAAATATTAACTCTCTTTTACTACCATATAGTTTGAGGGGCAAATATTTCGAGGTTGAGCAATGTTGCTAAAAATAAATTTTTCACGGATTTGCAAACACTCCCAAAATGTATTAGACTATATGGAGGTCTAAATATTTTAAGGGTGAAATTTTTGCTGATAACACCCAAAACTGTGAAATCAGCAAAAATTTTCAAGTACTCAAACTGCTCTAACTTTTTTTTTAATATCATTGGTTTCTCTTAGTTTGTTGCACACTCTTCTTTTAAGTGAGCTTCTCTTTTCTAGAATCTTCACTCTATGTTGTTTGCTATATTCACATGGCTTTAATATTATTGTCTACGGCAGAAGAGATGGCTGATGAATCCTGTGCAAAGCTTGGCTTCCTTGTTGTCTGATAAATGTTCTGAACTGTATGCTGCTGTGATGGGGTAGCGTCCTTCTCCCTGTTACATTCTGCCATACAATGTGTGAGAGGCTCTTTCTCTTCTGCAGGAAATTTTGGTCAACCAGTCTTGATTTAATGACTTTGGTGGAATTGGTTCACAATCACCCAATTTGATTTGTGGCTAACTGTTTGTTTGGTTTTATAATGCTTAAAGAATAGTAATCATTAGAGGTGTACCGATACGATATGTATCGGTACACCTCTAGTAATCATAGTATAAACACTGTTGAATCAACTGTGGTTATCGGTGTTTGTTAAATGAACTGATGATTATACAGACAGTTAATTAACTATTGACAGCGTGGGGCTTCCGTGTTTGTTACATAAGCTTTCAGGAATGTGGGGGTCATACCAACCATTGAATGGACTACTGTACAGTGTGGGCTTTCCAATGTTTGTTGGGTAAACTTTCAGAAATTTGACAGTCATACTGATGGTTGAAGTGAATGCTGCCAGTGTGAGGCTTAAACTCACCTCAATTAGCATGTAGTAGTTTAAATGCAAGGAGAGTCCGTGGAAGACTAAAGCTCATTGCCTTAGTTCAGCAGGAAGCTATAATAAGTTGATTTCTTTAAACCACTATCTCTACTAATTACGTATGCTTTTTGCATGAAATCTTGGTTTTTGTCTCACATGAAGCTCTAAATTCCTGTCTGACTGTTCATGTGTCTATCTGCCACTGGCTATTCATTTATTGACTTATTCTTGTTTAACAATCATATGCTTTGACATCTAGCAGCCAAGTTTCCTTTGAAAACTTCTGGATCTACTGCTTTTTATCTATGTGACTACTTAGTTTGAGTAAAAGCTCCTTTTAGTAGGGTTTTAGCTATGCATGCCTTCAATTATAACATACACGTTATAATCTCATAATTTGCCATGGTGTTACTTTGTATAGTTGATGTAGGTGACTAACAAACGTGAAGCCACAACGATAAAAGGTAAATTTTTATAGATCAAACGCTCTTCGGGTCAGATTATACCTTTTGCTTTCTCTAAGTTTTGTGCTAAGTGTTGGGTGATAGATAGCTGGCAGTTAGGCACATAAGGTAAAGTAAAGTCTTTGTACAACTCCAACATAAAGAGGTACATATGACCTGCAAGATGCTGGGCAAACCCAATACTATGCAACAGCTATTGTCTTAGGTATAGGTGATGAGGTATATATTTGTGGAGTTGAGATCTTGTAATGAGAAGTGTAAACCTCCATGCCTGTGTTATGCAATTATACTCTTGATTCCTCAGACATGTGTAGGTATACCAAGTTGTACTTATGGCAAATTGGTCACACTTGACATGCATAGTTCTCTTGCTGTTTATTTGTCAAAGAAGAGAAGATGCAATACAAATTATATCCTGTAATGTTCCGTTCATGCTTTGGCCAAGAGTTGCAAAGTACTTTGAGGTCATCGTTTCCCACATACATTTGTCCTTGCAACTAACAAGAAACTGTTTCTGAATTGTTGCCTACATAGGTAGGATTGCCAGTGTCTATTTGATACACATCAGTCAAGACTTTGTAGCCGTAGTCATACTCAATGAACAGCCCTCACTTTTAACTCCTAGCATCTAAAGTGCCTTCCTTTACAACTGGCTGTGTAACATACCTACCTACATGAACCATGTAGTGGCTAGAGTACAATTTTAATATGTTCAGTGATTTTTTATAGATCAATCAATTAAACCTCCAATACATATAAACAATCATGGTTAGGCCTATAATGAAACATACTATTAAATCCTTTAACCCATCAAGTGAAATTCCACTTTACCAGATTCATCATAGGTGAAACTCTATGAATCAAACTATCCTATATTTGTAAAAATAATACAGTGGCCCCCATGAGCCAAACTTCCAGTGGTAGGGATGTGAAAAATGTGTTCTTTACTTCTCAAAAGTGCTGGTCATATATGCACACCATTTGATACTCATGTTTCTTTAATAACAAAGAAGACCAGTTGGAGATAGCATGTGGATTAAAGTCTCAGACACTGAAAAATCGTTACTCTGACTGACCATCCCAGAAGTCATTCATGGCAAAGAAGATATTGCTTTTTAAAAGTACCATTGGAAACTGACCTTATGCTAACTTTGCTATGTAATCAACACCATTCAACTCCAACAGTTTGACATGGTCAATTGGGATCTTTGTCACGTAATAAAGTGTGTAAGGTACTAAATGGAGAATAAGCTGCCACCAAGAGGCAGTGGCAATACTCCAACACCCATTTAGACATTACTTTTTATAATTTAAAAATTCTAAGTATGCAATTAGCATAAATTCTTTTGACGCTTATTTTGTGCTGTACTTCCCCATGGTTATGACAAAACTTACATTCCAGGAAATTCGAGGTATGTGAAGTTATATTATAATAATTATTAAGTTTGCTGTGAAGTGATGTACACATGTTACATATGTCCTTTTGATTTGTAACGTTTACCTAAGCAACAGTAATCTTTTTAAAATACTGACATCACAATACAATATGGATGCTAGCTGGTATTTGTACATAATGTTTTCACTGTGTTTGTGTGTAGTAGGCAAACAGTTGGTCATACACTGACTCAAAATCAGGTCTTTGGTTTGGGTCATAGTTCCAGCATTGTTTCATTGTGTTATGCACTTCATCTGGTGCAATGGATGGTCTCCTTAAAAGAATTCTGTTTGGGCCTTTTCGTACATCGCGGACAAGTTCTTCATGAGTCATTTTTTCATATGGTTGGTGCCGACAGAGTGTGAATATCTCCCACAGTGTGACACCATATGACCACACATCTGTCTTTGTGGAAAACTTACCAGAAAAACTTTCAGAAGCCAACCATCTTATTGGGACTAAAACTTTCCCCTGCATTGCAAAATATGCCGTGTTGTAGTAATTTTTTTGGACCATGCCAAAATCAGCTACTTTAATAACGTAGTCCTCTCCAACTAAGCAATTTCTTGCAGCAAGATCTCTGTGAATAAAACCAAGAGAGGCAAGATATCTCATACCATTAGCAACCTGTAGTGCTATATACAGAAGGATAGGAATGTCCACTTGTATTTCAGCTGCAGCAATATCTTTTCCAATTTCAGCATGGTAGTGCTTTCTGAGGAACATATATAAGTCACCATTCTTCATGTATTCCATCATGATAAATGGCGTCCCTTTATTGCATATTCCAAGGAGCTTAATGATGTTAGTATTATCAAGTCGAGCCATGAATTTAATTTCTTTTTCAAACTGCTGTTTCAAACCCATAGTATGATTCGCTTTCAAAATTTTGATAGCAACTAAAATACCACAGGCTTCAGCGTTGAGTTCAGTCACATCAACATCAATAGTTTCAGCAAGAAAGACATCTCCAAACTGTCCCTCACCAATGTTAGCTATTACATTGACATTGCACCACTCTACAAATTTTGGTGCGTCATGTTTAGCCAGAGGTTTAGGCTCATCATAGATAGGAACACACATACTCAATTTGCTGTAATCATTGTGGGTTATATCTTTAGTACTTTGACTGCAATCAAGTATTTCATCGTAGATGTTCTGAGATGATTGTGGGATTGGTGATATGTACGGACTGGCAATATCCTCATATAAATTAAAGAATATTTCATTAGTAGAGGATAATGAAGGACTTAAAGATGTGTTCATTTTTATATACTCACCAAGAATGCCATAAACATCATTATCATCAGTTGTAAACTGTGGTAGCTGAGGTTTTAGTAGTTCAACAATTTTAAAACATTCTGGAAGCTTAGGTAGAGTTGGAGGGATGGATGTCTTGTTTTGTGGTTTACCTTTTATCGTTGCACTAGTTATGCTCATATCTTCATACCCATTGTCTGTTAAACCTTTGTGCTCCGTAGATGGTGTAGTATGAATAATATAATCATAAGGCTGTGATGGGGGCAAAGATTTTTGTGTGACAAGGTAAGGTTCAGGCTTGTCATTTGTCTGTTTCCTTCTTTGATAAAAGTAGACTGTCCCACATGTTATTAAAATTACACAGAGGATCAATCCCACGCCTCCACCAGCAACTGCAACCACAATAGGTATTGGTGAATTACTTGTAGAGCTATTGTCTTTTCCAGGTTGTTCATCATCATCTGTAATAACAATGTGAATATGCTGTTACAATTCTTTTATGGTTTTTACCTTGACTTGTACTGATAAAATATTGTCGGCTGCTATTCCACCCAGATGGGTGTTGTACTGTACAAGTGTATACACCCACATCTTCTGGTATAAAATAGCTTATTGTGAGGCGATTGTCGGTTACTTTATATTTTTCATTGCTAGAAAGGGTTGTTCCATTGTAAAACCATAGTATTGTCAGTCGAGATGTATCACCATCTAACATAACAGTACAGTTGATTGTTAGGTCTGATAACAGGTCTGTAACATGTAGCAGGTGAGGATTAACAATTGGAAAAATAAAGGTTGGAGTAGGTACTGTTGTGTAAGGAATACTAGCAGTCACAGTTACTGATGTGGTTGGTACTGTTGTTTCTGTTGCTGTTACTGCTGCTGTTGGTGTTATTACTGCTGTTGCTGTTGTTGCTGAAGTTGTTGTTGTATGTGCTGCTGTACAGAGTAGAACAACATAAAATAAGCCGGTGCAAATGTACATTATATTTCACTTACATGCCTGAGACAAGTGGTATACTTCTACTTCGCTGATGAACACCCAGCTTCCTCGTTCAAAGGCTAGTGAAATGCGTAAATAATTCAAAGACACTTGTCTGTTTTCAGGAATTATCAAATTGTATCTTCTGTATTCGTACTGATCATCCTGAGCAGTTATTCCTGTGTTGATGGTGAATACACTGTCATCAAGATCACGAATTTCATCATCAGGGAAAATCCTTTCAGTGGTTGATGAGTATAGTCTAATAGCTCTTGGCTCACGCACTTTCAATCCTCGTAACTCTAAGTAGTATACCACTACCTTGGTGGGTGTAATTGGTTCACTTGGAAACTGTAGAGTAATAAATGCATCTTTTAATGGAATAGATCTCTCTTTCCACGTGTAGAAAACCCGTATATCACTGTCAGTGACATCATCCTCCAAGTTGGTTTCAGTTGCACCATCTAGTAATAGCTCTCCATTTGGACAAATGATAACATCTTCATTGCGGTCACCATCAACCACCTCTACACTAGGGTTACATTTACCAATGCTATGAACTATATTGTAGGTATCCTCATCATAATTACTCGGAAGAAAACTAACATATCCAACTGGTTTGGCTTTTTCTAAGATCATATGTACTAGTTACTGTAATTTCTAATATTTGCAGTACTGTACCTTCTGTTAGTTGTCCCAGAATGATTTTGACTGTAACCAGTATGACTATGAAAACTAAATGAGTCCTTTTGCTGTCCATCATTTCATCTAAAGCTAAATGATTCTTCCAGCTGTTATTTGTACAGTATTTGTACATTTGGCTGCAGTTTGAGTGATGCTCTCAGTCATGCGTCTGTGCTTCAATTTTACTGTATGGTTTTAACAGTTAATATATCAAGTTACTAATAGGCTACTTTGTTACTAGATTACTAGTAAATCAATAACAAGTTTGGTTTTTTTGTATGGAAACTTGGTTAGTAGTCAGACGTGTGAAGCTACAGGTATCTTATCTCACTTATGCATCCATAGCTACAAACTTATTTCAATGAGAAAACTTATCAATTTATAAATGGTATGGCTGCCTATTATGCTGTACCTGTACAAGATAAGCAGTACGGTGGAATCTTTCCACTGTATACCACAGTTAACCCCTGTATAAAGGACAGTCTCTGAAGTCCCTATGTATATATAGACCTCTCCAATACAGTTTTGTCCCCAGAAAGGACAATGTCCTCTTAACAGTAAATTGTATTCATCAAAATCAGCTGGCCCCAAAGTGTCCGTTATATGAAAGTTTCACTTCAGTAATGTTAGAATGGTGACTTTTTATACATGTTTTTACATGGAGAAGACAGTGTGTTCCCTTACTCATACTAATGTTATGATTTTGTACTTGAGTGTCTTCCAAAAGATACCTGGATGCTTATGGTCTTTTTGATCAATTATCAGTGAAACTTGGCATTCCTTTATGTGTATTTACTATCGTATACCCGGAAATTTTTGTGGTGTGTATATTTCACAGTTATGTGCTTTGTCAGGATTTTTGCATTTTAAATTTCATGGATGCCTCTTAGCCCAGGATTTTCATGTTTCAAATTTCACAGATCACTGTTGCTCGATTCGAAGATTTTTGTTCTCAACCACACAGCTACAGAGAGTCTGGATTGGTTTTTACTTCAAGCATCATACAGATTGCTAAAGTGTACCTGAATCAAGTAGTACTGTAGCGGCAATCTCTGTGTGAGGTATATTCTAGTCTTGCAGTAGGCCAGCTTCTTTCATGAGCCACACCTACTTTAATATCGGGAATGTGTTATACTGTTTGCAAGCATAGGTGATGTCCACATATGCCTACAAACAGTATCGCACACCAGGAGCCACACTAATTTATTTGTAAGGTTAGTTGAAGTTTGTAGGACACACGTAAATTTTCACGTGATAAAATTTCACGAGGACACACATAAATTTTTATGTGATAAAATTTCACTGTAGCTTTACTAACCATGAAAACTGTGAAACTTACGTATGTAGCGTGAAAATTTCCAGGCATACGGTAACTAATAAGACAACGTTTAGATTGTGGATATCTCTCTCACTCACTCACTCTATCTTTTTTTTCCCTCAATACTGGACAAATCAAAGCAACTTTACTTATACTGCATAATGATGCATTTTGTACATAAACAAATTGTACATATATTGTTAAAGAGTAGTTATTGGATGTTCATGTAAAATGTAAATAGTTGTTCATATATCAAGTCAAAATCAGGCCTTTGACTTGGGTTATAGATCCAGCATTGTTTCATTATACTATAAGCCTCATCTGGGGCAATGGGTGGTCTCTTTAGGAGAGTTCTTTTACATTCTTTCTGTACATCTTGGAGGAGTACTTCGTCACTCATCTCTTCATATGGTTGTTGTCGACATAGTGTAAATATTTCCCACAGTGTTACACCGTATGACCACACATCTGTCTTCATTGAGAATTTTCCGAAGAAACTTTCAGGAGCCATCCATCTTATGGGGACTAGGGCTGACCCTTGCATAACAAAATATGAAGAGTTATACAAATCCTGTGTCATGCCAAAATCAGCTATTTTGACTTTGTAATCTTCCCCAACTAAGCAATTTCGTGCAGCAAGGTCTCTGTGAATGAAGCCATAAGAAGCAAGGTATCTCATACCATTAGCAATCTGCAGTGCCATATACAGGAGGATAGGAATGTCCACTTGTATTTCAGCTGTAGTGGTGTCTTTTCCAATCTTAGGATGGTAGTGCTTTCTGAGGAACTGTAGTAGATTCCCATTCTTCATATACTCCATCATGATAAAAGGCGTCCCTTTGTTGCATATTCCAAGGAGCTTAATGGCATTGGTATTACTGAGTCGGGCCATGAATTTGATTTCTTTTTCAAACTGTTGCTTTAAAGTGGCAGAATAGTTTCCTTTTAAAGTTTTAATAGCAACCAAAACTCTTGTGGCTTTAGTATCTGTACATCCAAGTTCTACTGCATCAATGCCAATAGTCTCAGCAAGAAAGACGTCACCAAATTGTCCTTCACCAATATTTGTTAGTATACTAATATTGTGCCACTCTATCATTTTGGGTGCCTCATTCTCAGCCAGTGGTCTGGGGTCGTCATAGATAGGAAAACGCATGCTAAAATCATTGTTTTCTTCATCGTTCATAATTTCTTCGGGATTATCAATTATTTCACTGTATATTTCATGGCGTGACTGGGGAGTACTCCAATGGCTAGTGTGGTCATATATATTAAACAGTGTCTCATCATCGTTAGTCAGGGAAAATGGTGGACAGACTGCTTTGTTCATTATTACATAATCATCAAGAAAACCATAGGTCTCTTCATTGTCAGTTTTCACATTTGGTAACTGAGGTTTGGGTAGTTCACCTATTGTAGATTGCCTTTGTAACACTGCAGAATTACCTTGTTTGTCATTATGCAGTGGATTTATTTGTTCGTATATATTATCTATTGATTGCTTGCGGGGTTCATTTAGTATTTTACTTGCAATATTACTAGACTGAAGTGAAGTAAGTGTGTCCATATCAAATGTATCTCTTGCTTTAACTGTTTTCCTTAGCCGAAGGCAAACTATACAACAAACAATTGTAAATATGCAAAAGAGTAAGCAAACTCCTCCACCAGCAGCTGCAGCTATTATCAGTATGGGTGGACCACTCGATGAATCACCTGATACTTGTGCAACACCTTAGTAAGAAAACAGACATACTGTTAATGTTTTTGCAATAACACTACTAGATACTATACTCTTGTTATTGTTATTGCAGTGGAAGCATTCTAATTCATGCATGCACAATCACAGAGAAAAATACAGATGTTATATACATTTTTTTTAATAGTAGCTTGGTTGTACCAAGAGTTAATAATAGCATTTACTGGTATCGTATGTATCCGCACAGACGCCCAGGCAATAATCTACTTGTGAACCAGTTGTTGCTCTTTGTAGCAGCTGCTATTGACATCCTTGTAACAAGTCATGGGTTTCATAAGTTGTGGTAAGCCCTGTTCTACAAATTAAGCCTAATCTTGTACATGGCCAACCTAAATTAAGGCAGCACCCCTAACCTTAATTTAGGATCTGGCATTCCAGCTTTAATATGGATATATATAGTATCTGAATATTGTATAGTGGGATATTTTCGAGGGGGGATGACTAGCATTCAAATTTCATGGGGGAAAGTTTTTGCTTCTTCTGAATCTTTTATGCGTTAAACAATGCCATTTTGACCGAGCTGCATATTTCAATGGGGAAATTTTCACCGATGGCTACTAATCCATGAAATTGCAAAAATTTTCTCCCCTATGTAACTCACTATACGGTACTAAGAGTACCTTACTAAGTATTCAAACACAAAGCAACTAGTTTTTAGCACTAATTGCAGCATATTTTGTTATTCGTGACTAATATTTTGGAAAATTAGTAGCATGGTTAAGTGTGTATTTGTAATTATTCTTATAGAAAAAGGTAACTCTACCGTGGATTTTAAATAAAGAATTACTAGTATTTAGAAATCAAAATACATGATTTCAAGCAAAATAACATGTTCAAAATAATTTATTTGTTTCAGCCGTAGTGTAAGCATAATCAGTTGACCAGAGATAGGGGACTCATAAATACCCAACTTTTCATATTTATATAATTCTTAATAGTTAGTGTCTAGTATTAGACGCCATGTTCAACTTTATTTTTAACTGCTGAAGACAGTCTTAAGATTATTTGCTATGCTTGGTTACCTGTGGTGGTGTGGCCTCTATTGACAGCTCAGACTATAAGACACCCACAAATATTTTAATACATGCCCCTGCCAAGATTAGTCTGGATTACTCCGCATTTTAATGGCTTGCAGAGATGGCTGGTTGTTTTATGCTGTGCTCTTGGTTCATCTTATTGCTGTTTCCCCAGGCTCACCACTATGAGTGTTTGTTGTATGATTGGTAAGCTTTGTGACAACATAATAGTACTAGTGATTATGCATGCACTTAGATGGCTTCCGTGTAACGTACTGCTTTTAGACAAGGAAGATAACTACTGTTTCCCACCCTTGTTAGCTAAATGTTAGGGTTTATAACATGGCTTGATCATTGGACAGTGTCCTCAAGATAGTTCAGTTCTATATCAGTGTATCGTATCAGTTTTTAGCAGTAATATTGGCTCCCACCGATATAGTACGTTAGGCTATGTATGTTAGGCTATCAGTGTAGGTCACTGGTAGACCCTCAGAATTACTATTCTGTAAAGCATTATTATTATTAGTAGTAGTAGTAGAAATTTCTATATCGGCCACCGATACGATATGTATCGGTATATCAGTACTCCTCTAATCAAAATCAGCTAGATTTGAGTGGTCTGGTTTTGCTGGCTGCTTTTCCCAAGCCCAGTGGCAATCCGTATGTGCGGTGTGGGGCCTTAATGGAGCTCTGGTCAGCCTGGGGATGGCTGTATGTGGTTGTACAGCTCCGTGGTGTTGAATAAATACCTCTGCCGTGAATTTCCTTTCATTTTAGCCAGTTTTGAGACCTGAATTCATCCCTATGCCTACCTTTTTAATTTTTGAACAGCCTCTTGCCCTCCTTCTGGGCCCCTGCCTCCCTCCCCTTTTGGAGCTCGCCTGATACAGTCAAATCTAAAATGACGGAAACTTAGTTGTTGGCTACTTGCACAGTGGATGCTCTGGAAGGTAAGGAATTGGCGTAAAGTGTGTAAAATTTGGTATACATAGCTTCAACCATTGGCAAGCTACAACACATCAAATACTTAAAACCGGCATTTCTCGATACTTTTAAATAGGCGATAAGACCGGTTTTCTTAGACTTGGTCACACACACACATATATAAGCTCTTACATGCATAAAGGTACCTTTCTATAAAGATAAATTTGTGACTGGCTGAGCAAAAAGTGACCATTTTTTATTTTGCTGTAAAAGCGTATTGAAATAAACTGAGTAAAAGTATGCATACTGCATAAAAAATTATGCACATTTTAATCACTTTGATATGCAGCAAAAGTAAGCTTGAATTAATAAAATCTATACACCATGGAATTGCCTGTTCATGGATAGTAGGCAAATATTTGTTTTGTGTCCAAGGTACAGACACTTATATACAACGCAGTAGAGATTAACTTTACTGACATCATTTTGGTGTTGAAATGACATTCTTTTTGTGCACACGAAAAAATATAGAAAAACACTATACGTTAATGCATCATAAAACATTGAAACTTTGGCAGTCCACTCCCTTGTTACTATGGATGGCAGTGAAACAATAAAGCGGAATACAAAGAATGTGCTGGTCACAATCAATACCCTTAATTTTACAGTGTTTGCACTGTACTCATTACCTTGGTTTGCACTGATAAAATACTTTCGGCTGTCGCTCCAACCAGATTGAAGTTGAACAGTGCACCTATATAGACCCACATCTTTTGTTGTAAACTCTCTTATCATAAGGTGGCTGTCAGTTACTATGTACTTTTCTGAAGTGGAGATATTGACTTCGTTATAGGACCATGATATGGTCAATTGAGATACATCTCCTTCCCATGCGACAGTACAATTGATCATTACATCTACTGGTGTTTTTATCAAGTGTAGTTGAAAAGGATTGACGGTGGGAAAAACAAAAATTGGAGTTGAAAATGTTGTAGGAGTACTTGCTGCCATAGTTGATATTGTGGTAGGTGATATAACAGCAGACGGTGTGATTAGAAATGTGGCTGGTGCCAGTACTGAAGTTGTCATGGAAGAGGGTGCGAAAGATGTAGTCACCACATCTGTAGTTGTTACAGATACCGAAGTTGTCATGGTAACAGGTACAGATGCTGATGATGATGTCAACAAAAATGTTGTTGTCAAGGATGCCACAGAAATAGGTACTGAAGATGATGAAACTGATGGAAGTGTAGATGAAATACCTGATGGAGCACTTGATGTAATAGCCTGCATTGTTGTAGTTACTGTAACGTAAAACACAATAATGCAAACCTTTAGGACATCTTTTTATGCTTAACTTACACAGTTTAAACATGTGGTAGACTTCTACTTCACTAATAAACATCCAGTTCATTCCTTCAAAATCAAGTGAAATCCGTAAATAATTCAAAGAGACTTGGTTGCCTTGAGGAATTATTAAATCAAATCTTCTGTAAAAGTACTCATCGTTATCAGCAGTTGTCCCTTGCTTAGTGATAATGTCAACATTATCATCAACATTTTGAATTTCATCATTAGGAAAAATACGCTCAGTAGTGGAAGAGTACAGTTTAATACCTTTTGGCTTACGTACATGTAAACCTCGCAACTCTAAACAATACACTACTACCTTGGTAGGTGTAATGGCAGTAGCTGGAAACAGCAGAGTAACAAATGCCTCATTCAGTGGAAAGGACGGCTCTTCCCATGTATAGAAATGTTGTATATCACTGTCGGTGATGTTGTCTTCGAAATTTGTTTCTGTTATACCATCCAGCAATAACTCACCATAAGGACAAATGACTACATTTTCAATAACAGAGTTGACCATCACATCACGTGAGGTACAATTTCCCATACTGTGAGATACAGTGTATGAATCTTCATTAAAAGTACTTGGAGGAAGGCTGACATAATAAGCTGGTTCAGCTTTTCCTACATATGTGCACAATCAATTTATCATACTTAGTTACTCTATGCACAGTACTGTACCTTCCATTAGCTGCCCAGCATTAGTGTTAATTTTCAAAAGTATTACCAACCAAACAAATTGAACACCTTTACTTGCCATCACTTCACAATTAAATGATCATAGCGGTCACGTTTTTATATATATATATATATATATATACGTGGTGCATTTGTTCGTGACATTGAATGTTAGCAATGCTTACTAGTCATGCTTGCATGCACATCTTTTCATTCTATGGTTTTATCACTTTGTTTATAAGAATACCTGATTTATCTGATGACCACCTTATTTAGTGAGTTGTCCACAGATTTAGTAAATACCGTGATACCTGATCAGTTGTAAGTTTGTTGTGTGGAATTTTATCAGTTTGATCATGTTCGGACAATTGTCTATGTTTTCAAGGTTTATTTCACCACTGGGAAGTATCACTAACTGGACAGATGCTAAACAGCATCAGCATCAAGCCTTAGTGTAAGGCTTTGTCATCTTCGTTACGTAAACTTTTGGGAACAGTTGGACGGGTCAGACGTACAGTTGAAGCAAACACTGCCAGAGGGAGACTCGCTAAGGCTCACCAATAATGCACTATAGATAGGCTGTGCCCACATATTGTGCTATTAATTACTTGTGTGCACTATTCATGTGTCTCTTTGTTAGTGGACCCACAATGGAGCTGAAAACCTGTATAACAGAAACCAAGTCTTGATACTGAATTTCTGTTGAATGCAGAAACTCCCAGACTATGCAGGTGGTCAGACCACTTATCCTAAGGACCCACAGATATTTTATGACAATTGAAAAGAACACACTACCCTAAAGTCAGTATTAATAACTCGTATATAAATCCACACTTTTGGGACAGCTAAAGTAATTGTAATACGGTTACTTGTAATGAAGAAATCAATGAAGGTTAGTAAAAGGTGTGCATTAAAAAGAGTTACTGCATACAGTACCAGTGTAGCCTAAACTATGTGCACAAATTTTTTAACTCTTAGTTGTTGTTTTACGATGTCAGTCAACAGCAGAGCAGATAAAAGGAACGTACATCTTGGAGATTGTTGAGTTCTGGAGTAGGAACGAATTAAGCATTTTTGCAGTATACTGTAGGATCCCATTCCTTATATTACTACGATTTGTTTTACTTTTCGTGAAATTTTATATGTATATATGTGCCTGCATTCAATCTGCTTGATTATTATTTTATATGTAATGTTTGTTTTTTGTTTTTTTTTTACTTTTAAGCATTATACAATTCACCAATAAGTAAAGACTAGTAGTTTAACATATAATAGTCAAGTAACATATCATATACTGACTCAAAGCCTATTCTCTCAACTGGATTGTGTATCCAACATCTCTTCATTGCATTGTACACTTCATCTGGAGCAATGGATGGTCTCTTTAGAAGAGTTCTGTTGGCTCCTTTCTGTACATCAAAGATAAGTGCTTCATCGTTCATCTCTTCATAAGGTTGTTGTCTACAGAGTGTAAATATCTCCCACAATGTTACACCATATGACCACACATCTGTCTTTGTTGAAAATCTTCCAAAGAAACTTTCAGGAGCCATCCATCTTATGGGAACTAGTGCTACTCCTCGCATAACAAAATATGAAGAATTATACAAATCTTGTGTCATGCCAAAATCGGCGATTTTAACAATATAGTCTTCTCCTACTAAACAGTTTCTTGCAGCAAGATCTCTATGTATGAAGCCATATGAAGCAAGGTATCTCATACCATTAGCAATCTGTAGTGCTATATACAGGAGAATTGAAATGTCCACCTGTATTTCAGCTTCAGGAAAATCCTTTCCATTGGTAGGATAATAGTGCTTCCTGAGGAACATGTGTAAATCCCCATTCTTCATATACTCCATCATAATGAACGGTGTCCCTTTGTTGCATATTCCAAGTAGTCTAATGACATTTGCATTGTCAAGTCGAGCCATGAATTTAATTTCCTTTTCAAACTGTTGTTTCAAGCTGGCAGAATAATCGCCTTTCAGAGTTTTTATTGCAACCAAAATTCTTGTGGCTTTAGTTTCAATGCATCCAAGTTTAGTCACATTAATTCCGACTGTTTCAGCAAGGAAGACATCACCAAATTGACCCTCACCAACTTTCGCCATGACACATATGTTCTTCCATTCAAAAAGGTTTGGTGCCTCATTCTGTTTTAGTGGCCTGGCATCATCGTAAATAGGAACACATATACTGAAGCTACTGCTGTTGGTGTTACCCTTGTCAGGATTTTGATTGTAATCAAATGCTGCACAGTATATATCTTGAGGGGAATAAGGAGGTTGTGTTACACGTGGATTGACTGTGAGATCATAAATATCAAAGGATGTTTCATTGTCATCAACAGAGGAAGGAATTATTTCTATTTTCTGGTATTCATCAAGGAAGCCGTAGTCATCTGAATTGTTTGGCTTTGGTAGTTCAGGTTTTGGCAGTTCATTTAACTTGGGCTTGCCAAAGAATGTTGGAATCAGAGGTAAAGTTGGAGGATTTGATACTTTAACCTGTACATCACCATTGTTTAAGCTGTTTATATTCATTTGCTCATAGTAGACATTATCTGCTGAATGTTTGCATCCTTCTGTTAATACCCTTTCTTTAGTATTTTCATATGAATGCACAAGCTTAGAGGATTTTTGCTTATGATAGTTGTATTTTCTTTTCTCCTTCATTCTCTTCCTTCTTCTAAGACACACTATTGCACAAATTATTAAAATTGCACAAACCAATAAACCTACTCCCACTGCACCAACAGCTGCCAAAATTATTATTGGAGGACCTTCTGATGAATCATTTCCCTCTCCAGGTTTTGTAATATTGTTGTCTATAAGGTAAATGTATCGTAATTTTGTAATTATGAATAACTAACCTGTATTTACAATAATAGAATACTGTCGACTGCCGTTCCATCCTACTGGATGTTGTACAGTACACCTGTATACACCTGCATCTATATGTGTAAAGTTTCTTATTGTTAGATGGTTGTCAGATACTATATATTTATCAGAGTTAAAGATACTGGTTCCATTGTGGGACCATGATGTGATTAGCTGAGATAGATCTCCTTTTGACATAACAGTACAATTGATTGTTATATCTGACAGTAATGTGGTTACATGTAGTAAAAATAGATTGGCAGATGGAAAAGTGAAAGTAGGAGTTGGGAATGTCATGTGAGTGCTGGATAGGAATATTGCTGTAGTTGTTGATGTAAAAGTAGAAGTTGAAACTACAGATGTGGTTCTTGAATTTTCAACAACTGCGTATAATAGTGTGGCTAGTTTAAATTTTATCTATATATTACATATATATGACTCACTAATTAATGAAGATGGTATTGTGGTAGTACTTGATGTAATAGTAGTAGCAGTAGTTGTTGTTGTAGGCACTGTGCAATGTAAGAGAAAGCATTAAAATTTGTGTGTCATTACATTACTTAGGGAGCCACCCAGAGATCCAGGATAGTATATGAAATTGATGCACTACTATAGGCAGCTTTTGCATTACTTACTTGGTTGGAACAAATGATAGACTTCTATTTCACTAATAAACATCCAATTCATTCCTTCAAAGTCCATTGAAAGACGAGCATAATTCATAGACACTCGTCTGTTTTCAGGGATTCGTATTTCATATTTTTTGTATACATAGTCTTCATCTTGAGCAGTTAACCCTGAACTTATTTCAGTGATCACTTTATCAACCTGAATTTCATCTTCAGGATAAATACTCTCAGTAGTTGATGAAAAAAGTGTAATATCTCTTGGTTCACGTGCTCTTAGGTCCATCAGATTTAAAAAATATACCACTATTCTGGTGGGGGTGATTGCTTCACCAGGAAACTGCAGAGTAACAAATGCTTCCATTCTTGGGACAGAGTTGTCATCCCATGTGTAGAAAAAGCGTATATGATTATCAGTTATAGTTGCACCTTGTAGGTTAATTTGTGTCTGACTGTCCAGTAACAGTTCGCCATAAGGACAAATGATTACATCTTCATCACGATTATCAACACGCTCTACACTAGTGTTGCAGTTACCAATACTGTGTGTTACATCATAACCTCTGTCATCATAAGTACTAGGAGGAAAGCTGACATACCTAGCTGGTCTAACTATCCCTATCAATATAGTTTATGTATGCTATATGCTGACAGTAAACAAGTAGTAGTTACTTTACCTTCAGTTAATTGTCCCAGAGTTAATTCTGATGTCACAATAAATGTTAGCAAAACAGCAAGTAGAGCTACTTTATTGGCCATTGTACACATCAACTGATTCTTACTACTCCACTTGCATGAATTTGTATATTTGCAGCACTATGATGTACTGGCCAAGCCTATTCATGCATTGCTATGGTTATGCCACTTCAGAGGAATGCTATATAGAATTACTTAATGGAATCCTTTTGTGAGCTCTGCATCCCAATGTTTAGTCTCTGTGGTTGGTTGCTAGTAACACAATAGGTATAAAATACCTACACTCAATTAACTAATTACATTAATCACATGCGGGCACCCTGTCACCATTTACAACTTCCTAGTGACAAATGGCTACTCACAGGTAGCCATAAAGTTATTTCACTTTGCCTCTACCTAGTTCTTGGTCACATGTGATTTTGTGTAGGCTTACTATGTGAAATAGAACAAACTATCTCTGACTATTCAGTTTATGAAGATGCATACATTATACCTGTGTTTGCTTACTGCTGCGTCCACGGAGATTTTGTTTATTCTAAAGTATTCCAACTATCTCATGTACATCGGCACAAGTAATCTGACCAAAACTACTTTTCAAGCATACATATCTGATATAACCATTTCAAAAAAAAATTTTTTAACTAGAAAAAAATTTGAAATGCCTAAACCATATTGTCAATGTTGCCAGCTAAATTGTTCATTCAGTGAACTATTTTGCTCCATCTCACCTAGATAGTATTATGTAACATGTAGATTGATAACTGTGTAATCTCTATAGTCCACCAACAGGAATGTAGTGTGCTATGTAGCTTTGACTTGTATGGTTATGCCAGTAGTTATTGTTTCACAATATGGGGGGTGCTGATACCTTATTACTGACCTACGTTTATGGTGTATATAAAAGCTGCTCACTGTAGGGCTTGTTTCAGTTTTTGATTAGCATGACCAAGTTTAGAGTTGATGTGATTTTGGTGTATTGTGTTTATATTCAACTGGTGATTTGGGCTTGGTTGGATAGCATATTACATTTGCCTACCTATGGAGAAGGTTTTCTTCTATCTACGTACACACAATAATGTATCTCCATTGTCATTGTTGCTAATATGGTACAAACTTTAATTGTACATCTTTAACCACATTGTCAGCTATGGACCAATTTTTTGCACTTTTAAGTGTACCAAACTGTATTATAGTAGATAAATTTATTTTTGTACAAATATTCTGTGCGTGTGCAGTATTTATCAAGGGCGTCAGAGAAAATTGCCCCCAGATAGCATCTCAGAATGTAAATTTTCATGGGGTAGAATTCACATAAAATTGTTCTACAGTGTGTAAATGTTTCCCACAATGTAACACCATATGTCCACGCATCTGTCTTTGTTGAGAACCTTCCAAAGAAACTTTCGGCAGCCATCCATCATATGGGAACTAAAGTTGTTCCTCGCATAAGAAAATTTGAAGAGTTGTACAAGTTCTGTACCATGCCAAAGTCAGTTACTTTAACAACATAATCTTTAAGCAATTTCATGCAACCAGAACCCTATATATGAAGTCATACCATTAGCTATCTGTATAGTGCTATATACAGGAGGATAGGAATGTCCACTTGTACGCATTTCAGCTGTAGTGATGTCTTTTCCAGTGGTTGGATGGTAGTGCTTCCTGAGGAATGTGTGCGGGTCCCCATTCTTCATATACTCTATTATAATTCAGTCAGAGATGTAGTGTATGAAACTCTGACACATCACAAACTTGTGTTACATAACTTTGTATCAAATTTTCTATTTTTTACCTTATTGGGCTGCATTGATCTCTTCTATGTTGATGATACCAATGAAGAGCACACACACAGAAGCTGTTGTGGTATCATGGTGATTCAGTTAGTGCTAAACACAAGTGGAGAATGTAATCAAACTTATTACTTGCAATTCTATATCTTTGTAGTATTGTTTGTATAAGGGCAAAACTTGGATTCCATAAAATGTATGTATCTAATCCTATTTTATGGTTTAGCTAACATGAAAAGCTACCTGTCAGGTATAAACTATCAAATTTTCTATTCACCAGTAACTACAGTTATATACCATATTTACTTGGTTAAACACTGTGGCATTTGTTACCTTAGTTCAAAAAAATACTCAATGTAGTGACTATTCAAACTCGACCACTGCTTGATGCTTGAAAATGATGTTTAAGAAGATCTTATTTTCAAAATTGATTGTGGCACCACTCAAGTGCTTGAAGGTACGGCATTTAACCAAGGGAATACAGTAACTAAAATACAAAAGGAATCAATACAATACCACACTTCTAGCACAGAGTTCTTTCCAGTTATTCCAGCAGCAGCAATATAACTCCTTATTTATTAAGGCTTTATAGCACCAAGTGCTGAAGGTCTGTAGTCTGTCAAAAGTTTTCCTTATTAAACTTTTGTGCTGTACTGCAGAAATCTTGGAGTGGTTCAACTGTGTATTACCATAGACACTTGCAATTACCTTGGTTTGCACTAATGAAATACTTTCAGCTGTCACTCCATCCAGTTTGGTACACCTGTATAAACCTGCATCTTTTGGTGTGAACTTTCTTATCATATGATTGATGGCTATCAGTTACTATGTACTTAAACGGAAATATTTGTGTTATTCACGCAATCATTTATCACAGACTACTCTTGTTTACTGTTATTTACTCTTGTTACTAGTCATGCGTGCATGCACATTTTTTCATTGTATGGTTTTATCATTTTGTATTTTAATGATCACCCTATTTAGTGAGCTACTCGCAGTTTTGTAAATACCATGATACCCAATCAGATGTATGTGTAAGTTTATAAGTTAAATCGTGTACACTTTTGGATTTGTAAGGTTTATTCCACTACTGGGAAGTTTATCACTAACAATGCAGTATAGTTGTGTCCGCATAGCCAAGTCATACATATATGTGCTGTGTATATATTCACGTGTCTATGGCCCACAAGAGAGCTGAAAATCTGAACAGAGGATCTAACTCTTGACATCAAATCTCTGTTGAATGCAGAAAAAATTTCCAGACTAGACAGTGACTAGGTGCCTAGGGAATCACATGTGTTCTATCGTAATTGAAAAATAGCTCACTATCCTTGAGAACAGTGTGTATTCTATTTAGGAACTCACTTATGAAGCCGATTTACATCACTTCGAGGGAGCTGAAGTAGTTGTTTGGTTACTGATATTGAAAGAAATGATGAAGTTTAGAATACAGAATGTGGATGCCAGTGTTCCAGTGTAGCTATACAGTGCACAAGCTCTGAGTTACAGATTTGCATTGTCAGACAGCATGCAGAGTAGAGTGGCAGCCAATCAAAATGATATATGATACAATGTGAACATTTAAACATTGATAATAGGTAAAAAGAACTAGTAGTTTAACTTGTAATGATCAAGTAACATGTCATACACTGACTCGAAGTCTATTCTCTCAACTGGATCATGTATCCAACATCTCTTCATTGTATTGTACACTTCATCTGGAGCAATGGGTGGTCTCTTTAGAAGAGTTCTGTTGGCTTCTTTCTGTACATCAAACATGAGTGCTTCATTGTTCATCTCTTCATAAGGTTGTTGTCTACAGAGTGTAAATATCTCCCACAATGTTACACCATATGACCACACATCTGTCTTTGTTGAAAATCTTCCAAAGAAACTTTCAGGAGCCATCCATCGTATGGGCACTAAAGCTACTCCTTGCATGACGTAATATGAAGAATTATACAAGTTTTGTGTCATGCCAAAATCAGCAATTTTGACCGTGTATTCTTCTCCTACTAAGCAATTTCTCGCAGCTAGATCTCTGTGGATGAAGCCATAAGAAGCAAGGTATTTCATACCATTAGCAATCTGTATTGCTATATACAGGAGGATAGGAATGTCCACCTGTATTTCAGCTTCAGGTGAGTCCTGTCCCATGGTAGGATAATAGTGCTTCCTAAGGAACATGTGAAGATCCCCATTCTTCATATACTCCATCATAATGAACGGTGTCCCTTTACTGCATATTCCTAGTAGTCTAATGACATTTGAATTGTCAAGTCGAGTCATGAATTTGATTTCCTTTTCAAACTGTTGTTTCAAGCTGGCAGAATAATCACCTTTCAGAGTTTTTATTGCAACCAAAATTCTTGTGGCTTTAGTTTCAGTGCATCCAAGTTCAGCCACATTAATTCCAACTGTTTCAGCAAGGAAGACATCACCAAATTGACCCTCACCAACTTTCGCCTTAACACATACATTCTTCCATTCAAAAAGGTTTGGTGCCTCATCCTTTTTTAGTGGCCTGGCATCATTGTAAATAGGAACACATATACTTAAACCACTACTGATAGTGTTAAGCTTGTCAGGATTTTGATTGTAATCAAACGCCGCATAGTATATATCTTGAGGTGAATAAGGAGGTTGTGTTACATGTGGATTGGCTGTAAGGTCATATATATCATCAAAGGATGTTTCATTGTTATCAACAAAGGAAGGGATCATTTCTATTTTCTGGTAGTATTCATCAAGAAAGCCATAGTCATCTGAATTGTTTGGCTTCGGTAGTTCAGGTTTTGGCAGTTCATTTAATTTGGGCTTGCCAAAAAATGTTGGAATCAGAGGTAGAGTTGGAGGATTTGATACTTTAACCTGTACATCACCATTGTTTAAGCTGTTTATATTCATTTGCTCATAGTATACATTATCTGCTGAATGTTTGCATCCTTCTGTTAATACCCTTTCTTTAGTATTTTCATATGAATGCACAAGCTTAGAGGATTTTTGCCTACAATAATTGTATTTTCTCTTCTCCTTTATTCTTTTCTTTCTTCGAAGACAAACTATTGCACAAATTAGTGAAATTGTGCAAAACAGTAAACCTGCTCCTACTGCACTAACAGCTGCCAAAATTACCACTGGAGGACCTCCTGATGAATCATTTTCTTCTGGTCTTTGGATATTGCTGTTATCTAAAATGATACAGAGATTACAGTATAAAAGTACGTATATCATAATTTTATCGTTATCACTAACCTATATTTGTGATGATGAAATACTGTCGACTGCTACTCCATCTAAATGTATGGCATACAGTACATCTGTACACACCTGCATCTACACGTGTAAAGTTTCTTATTGTTAGATGGTTGTCATTTACTATATACTTGTCAGAGTTTGAGATACCGGTTCCATTGTGGGACCACGATGTGGTTAGTTGAGATAGATCTCCTACTGATGTTACAGTGCAGTTGATTGTTATATCTGACAGTAATGTGGTTACTTGTAGTAAAAACGGATCGGAAGATGGAAAAGTGAAAGTAGGAGTCGAAAATGCCACAGAGGTTCTGGAAAGCAATATTGTTGATGTAACAGTAGAAGTTGAAACTACAGATGTGGTTCTTACAACTGTGTATAATACTGTAACTGATTTCATTTACGTTGTTACTATATATGACTCACTTGATGAAGAGCTTTCACTTGATATTGCTGTTGCTTGAGTTATTATAGTAGAACTTGATGTATTAGTAGTAGTAGTAGTTGTTGTTGTAGGCACTGTGCAATACAACAGAGCAAAGATGTTTGTTAATTTGGCCATCCAGGAGTAAGAGGCAGTTGGGAGAATACGAAATTGGGGTTCTACAGATGGTGGTAGAGCAACAAGAACAGACCCCCTACCCTTACTTCCCCTCCCTATTCCCTGTAGACAGCTCCAGCGCTACTTTAAGACTTTTTAATTAAATAAAAACAGTTTACAAGGTACTTACTTGGTTGGAGCAAATGGTAGACCTCTATTTCACTAATGAATATCCATTTCATTTCTTCATACTCCATTGAAATACGAGCATAATTCATAGCCACCCGTCTATTTTCAGGGATTTGTATCTCATACTTTTTGTATGCATAGTCACCATTTTGAGCACTTATCCCAGAGCTTATTTCAGTAATCATTTCATCAACCTGAATTTCATCTTCAGGATAAATACTCTCAGTAGTTGATGAGAATAGTGTAATAGACCTTGGCTCATGTGCTCTTACTTTCAACATATCTAAATAATACATCACTATCTTGGTAGGGGTGATTGCTTCACCAGGAAATTGTAGAGTGACAAATGCTTCCATCGCTGGAATAGTTCTTTCTTCCCATGTGTAGAAAAAACGGATACGGTTAGCATTTATGGCACCTCGTAGGTTAGTTTGTATCTGACCATCCAGTAACAGTTCGCCATAAGGACAAATAATTACATCTTTAGTATGATTACCAACACGTGCTACTCTAGTGTTGCATTTCCCAATACCGTGTGTTACCTCATAGGATCCTTCATCATAAGTACTGGGAGGAAAGCTAACATACCCAGCTGGTCTTGCTATTCCTATCAATGTACTGATGTAGCCTAGTAACACTAAAAGTATAGTATTACCTTCAATTAATCGTCCCCGAGTTAATTCTGATGTCACAAATAATGTTAGCAAAACAGCAAGTAGAGCTACTTTATTGGCCATTGTACACATCAACTGACTCTTACTACTCCAATCTGTGTATTTGTAGTACTGTGATGTATTGCACAAGCCTATTCAAACATTTCTATGATTTCCACTTCAAAGGAATAATAATATAATGGCTACCTTTTGTGGCCTTTGCATCCCATTATTTAGTCTCTGTGGTTCGTTACTAGTAACACAATAGGTATAAAATATATCTGATCAACAAATTAGATCAACCTGTCACCATCTAGGTGACAAATGATAGCTCACAAGTAATAAAGTTTTGACACACGATACAACATCATTTCTATCACATAATAACACACCACCATCACCTCCTATGATGTCACATACCATGACACGTTCACCCTCAGTTCCATTTCTATGATGACAATATCTTATACTTTAATGGCTGTATCCTGTGTACTAATATAACCTGTATAATATGAATATGTTAACTTTCTTCTATAAATCCGTTTACATTAAACAATTAACATTAAAATTACTACACTCAGTGTTAACCATTTCCAGCTATTATTTCAGTGTCAAGCATATAAACACGCTACATGCTTTCCAAAATGATCTCCCAACTTTCTATTCTTGCTTTCAGTTTCCACTCAGTAATATACACATTTTTGCCAATGCCACAATTTCCACAAATCTGATCACTGATTAACCACCTACAAAATACCAAAACACATGCAATATTCCATACAGCTGGCTATAACCATATAAAATCACACACACAAGCTCAACTAGCTCGGGCTTGCCCCATGATGTTATAAACATCTGTCTAGTACATTGACCAAGTAATTGCCCAATACTGAGTATATAATGGCTGCTTACTGTAGAGCTTATGACCAAGTTTAGATTTGATGTGACTTCAATGTATGTATTTTTGTATTCAACCATTGATTTGGGCTTAGTTGTTGACTTGATAACATTACATTTGCCATACCTATAGAGAAGGCTTTGTTCCACCTATATACACACAATAATGTATACCCATTGTCGTTGTTGCTTATATGGCACATGCTATTGCTCATCTACATCATTACCTTGCCATAACTCTGTACCAGTTTTGCATGTGCTTGTAATTGTATAACAAGACATTATTAATAATGTCATAGTAGATAAATGAATTTTTTGTACAATATTATGTGCATAGCTAGTGTTTGTCAATAGTATTAATGGATTGTTTTATCACAATCTAATAACTGATTATATATGGACTCAAAGTCTGGTCTCTGAGTTGAATTGTGTCTCCAACGTCTGGTCATTGTGTTATAGACTTCGCTAGAAGCAATGGATGGTCTCTTTAGAAGAGTTCGGTTGGGGCCCTTTTGTACATCAAAGATGAGTTCTTCATCATCATCTCTTCATAAGGTTATTGTCTACGGAGCATAAATATCTCCCACAATGTGACCCCGTATGACCACACATCTGTCTTTGTTGAAAATCTTCCATGCAAAGAAACTTTCAGGAGCCATCCATCTTACGGGAACTAAAGTCATTCCTCACATACAAAAATATGAAGAGTTGTACAAATTCTGTATCATGCCAAAATCAGCCACTTTAACAACATAGTCTTCTCCAACTAAACAGTTTCTTGCAGCAAGATCTCTATGTATGAAGCCATAAGAAGCAAAATATCTCATACCATTAGCAATCTGTAGTGCTATATACAGGAGGATAGGAATGTCCACTTGTATTTCAGCTGTAGTGATGTCTTTTCCAGTGGTTGGATGATAGTACTTCCTGAGGAACATGTGAAGTTCATATGCTGTATCATGATAAACGGCATCCCTTTGTTGTATATTCCAAGTAGTCTGATAACATTAACATTGTCAAGTCAGGTCATAAATTTGATTTCATTTTCAAACTTTTGTTTCAAGTTGGCAGTGTAATCTCCTTTTAAAGTTTTGATAGCAACCATCATTTCAGCGGTATTTGGTGTTTCCAGTTACAGCTGCATGAATGCCATTAAGTTCAGCAAGGTAAACTTCACCAAATTGTCCCTCTCCAATCTTTTCTTATACATCAAATTCGTCAATGTTATTCCATTCAAATAGTTTAGGGGCCCCAGATTTGGTTAGGGGGGCAGGGTTATCATAAATGGGAACACACATGCTAATGTAACTACAGGTATCATCACCATCTGTGTCTTGTTTATTGTAGTCAAAAGTCTTACGATAGAGTAAATTTCTTGGAGTCAGAGGGGGGCTCAACACATCATATATGTTAAGTTCTGTCACAGTACTTGAGTCAAGGATAGGATTGGTAAAGTTCATCTGTGCATCAAAGATATAGCAATAATTGGGACTTAACTTTGTTTCTCCTCTCACTGTAGATTTAGACTGTTTCATTGGCTAGTCCTTGTGGATGTTGTTGTATAACCTATAGCCGTATCAGCTGTTATATATCTGTTTTCTTCGTATGGAAACGTTTGCTCCTGAGCTGATAACGGATTTCTGTAATTGGGATGTACTTCGTTGGTGAAAGACAGTTTTTGTTTCCTTTTCTTTCTGAAGTACAGCATACCACAGAAAGCTATGAATATAAAAAGAAAGACACTTATTACACTACCAACTACAATTGCTACTACAAGTTGTATCATTCCATTATCTGATGATTGGTCACCGTTTGTCGGTTCTTGAGGTTCAACAGTTTCTTGAGGAACAACAGGTTCTTGAGGTTCTATGTACAAGAAAATAAACACAAGAATGTTTTATTTCATTCTCTGGACTTATATAAGCTGCACTGTTAGCAGATTCTGTAATATTGTACAAGAGTTCATATCCCTTGGTATGAACTCTTGGAGGGCATAACGGTCCAACAATCTGGTTCTTAAATTGTATATACTTGACACCTTTATATCCACTACGGTACAGAATAAAAGATCAGTATTTTTAGGGATATTTTACGACTATGCTTTTCTGTACAGAAAATTCTGTCTATGTTAACTACTACTATTGTTCATGTAGTTCTATTATTCCGTCTGAGTGGTTTTCATGGCCAAATCCAAGTCATGCATACTAATCATGTTCGTATTAATCAATTACAATCAATTTTGGCCTGAATGTCTATATTATCACTGCATGCCCAGTTGTACATTCAGGTCTATACATAGTCCGGGCAAGTTGCCAACTGGGCTACATATTGCAAATGGCTCATTTGATCTGAGGTGTGAAAGTGTTACATACTTTGATTATACATTTCTTATCCACACTGTCACTTTAAATGTACCAGTTTTATGACAGGGTCAATGGAAAGGGACGAGCAGATATGTGATGGGTATTAACTAGAATTTTGAAGCATTGCCCACACAGCTCTCTGCAGGTAATAATAATAATGAAAAATTTAAATTTCATTACCCAGTTCATTACATTTTATGTTCCAGTAGTGTGGCCCACACTACTTTTTCATTATCACCTGCAGAGAGAAAATGTACAGAAAACAATTTTCAATCATTGGAAGCAGTTTATTCAATTCTAATAACCTTATACCATTTGAGTTTATTGATTATAGATGTAAACTGTAAAGAATGTTTCCAAAGTAGCCACAAAGAAAAACAAAGCCAAAGCTAAATATATAACAGTAATTATTTTTAGAGGCACTTACTATGGATAAAGTGAACATGAAGCTGTTCTAAGTGAAAGACAGGTTAGATAAGTGTTGTTTCTGTCAATTGTAGCCATTATGCTAAGTATTGCATGTTCACTACATTTAGTTTCAAGTTGGAAAGTTTTTTTTTTAATTTCAGACAAAACAAAGTAGTGAGGCTCTGGCCCCACTGTTCGCACCTACTCTGACCTCCTTGTAAATGAAACGTTTTCGTTATATTTTCTTTCTGCAAGGTAATGATTTTTTTAACCTTGTTCACTACATTTTCAAAGCAAAACAAAATTTTCAAAGCAAAACAAAATATTCCGGTAGTGTCAGTTGTTGCTACTTTGTATGAAATTCACTTTAAACTGCCACTATAAATTGCCATTGTTTTACTTAGTGACAATTTTAGTTTCATACCAAAACAGGATATAGTTATTCTACAATGAAATAAAATGGCGCTTGTCTTAAATTTTTTCACTGACCCTTCCATGTACCAAGACTGTATGGTAAATAATCGATAAATTAATTTTTGTACAAATATAATGTCCATGTATGTATTTATTGTAGTGATATTAATGGATTGGTTTTTTATGCTCTAACAACTGTTTATATATGGATTTAAAGTCTGGTCTCTGAGTTGAATTGTGTCTCCAACATCTGGTCATTGTGTTATAGATTTCATCCGTTGCAATGAGTGGTCTCTGTAGAAGAGTTCTGTTGGGACCTTTTTGTACATCAAGGATAAGATCTTCATCATTCATTTCTTCATAAGGTTGTTGTCTACAGAGTGTAAATATCTCCCACAATGTTACACCATATGACCACACATCTGTCTTTGTTGAGAATTTTCCAAAGAAACTTTCAGGAGCCATCCATCTTATGGGAACTAAAGCCATTCCTCGCATACAAAAATATGAAGAGTTGTACAAATTCTGAGTCATGCCAAAATCAGCCACTTTAACAACATAGTCTTCTCCAACTAAACAGTTTCTTGCAGCAAGATCTCTATGAATGAAGCCATAAGAAGCAAGGTATCTCATACCATTAGCAATCTGTAGTGCTATATACAGGAGGATAGGTATGTCCACTTGTATTTCAGCTGTAGCGATGTCTTTTCCGGTGGTTGGATGGTAGTGCTTCCTGAGGAACATAAGCAGATCCCCATTCTTCATATACTCTATCATGATGAATGGCATCCCTTTGTTACATATTCCAAGCAGTCTAATGACATTAATATTGTCAAGTCGGGCCATAAATTTGATTTCTTTTTCAAACTGTTGTTTCAGGCTGGCAGTATGATCACCTTTTAAAGTTTTGATGGCAACCAAGATTTCAGTGGTATTTGTTTCTTTATATCTAAGGTCTGCTGCATCAATTCCATTAAGTTCAGCAAGGTAGACTTCACCAAATTGTCCTTCGCCAATTTTTCCTTTCACATCAATATTATTCCACTCAATAAGTTTAGGGGTCTCAAATTTGGTTAGGGGAGCAGGATCGTCATAGATGGGGACACACATACTTATGCAACTATAGGTATCATCATCATTTGTTGTTTGTTTGCTATAGTCGAAAGCCTCACAGTAGATACTTTCTTGTGAACATCTTGGAGTTGTAGGTGGGTCCACCACATCATCATATATGTTAAGTTCAGTCACAGCGTTTGTGTCAAGGATAGGATTGGTAGCTTTCAGTGTTGTGTCAAGGATATAGTAGTAACTATTAGTCAACTTTGTTGGTCCCCTCACATTGGTATAATTGTGTGTTGTTGATGTCCCTGTGGATGATGATGAGTAAATTTTAGCTGAATCAATTTTTTCACATCTGTTTTCTTCGTAAGGAAACATTTGTTCAAGATTTGATTCTGGATTTTTGTAATTTGGATAAGTTTCATTATGAGAAGATGGCTTTTGTTTTCCTTTCTTTCTGAAGTACAGTATACCACAGAAAACTATAAATATACAAAGAAAGACACTTATTACACTACCAGCTATGATTGCTGCTACAAGATTTAGTGTTCCACTATCTGATGACTGGTCACTGTTTGTTGGTTCTTGAGGTTCAACAGTTTCTTGAGGAACAGCAGTTTCTTGAGGAACAGCAGTTTCTTGAGGAACAGCAGGTTCTTGAGGAGTAATTGGTTCTATAATACAAGACAATAAAGCAACTTTTATGCATCTGTATATACGCAGCTGTGATTTTTGCAATAATGTATACGGAGCATACGTTATGTGATTCTTTGAAAGCCAACTTTGTCTGGTTTTTACATGACATACTTTTTTGATGTCTTATAATAACCATATAGAGGGAAACTTTGGCGGGGGTAAACTTTGGTGAATAGCCAGCTAATTGTATTTGGCTAAATAACTGCTCAATCTTTATGCTAATCTCAGGCGCTACAAGTAATCGGCAGGTAGGGCTGAGCAATAGTATCGATAGTGCGATATATCGCGATAGTAAATCACTATCATTATCGCGATAGTAGGGATCAAGACACACGGTAGTGTGTCGTGCGGCCCAAGAAGCCGGCATGCCATCCGTGAGTATATTAACAGGAAGAAAGAAAATGCTATGTAGCTCTGTGATCCATTATCTGATTGGAACCAAATTTGCTAGAGAGGTGCCGGCCAGCAAGGGGAGTCTACACACCAAATATGAAGATAATCGCTCCAGCCATTTCCGAGATACGAGCGAACAAAATTTCGTTTTAATTTCTTCGTTTTTTTCTTCTTATTCTTCTACTTCTTCTTCATTTCGCACACTTTGCAAAATCCGCCATAAAACACGAATGCGTGCTCGGATCAGGCTGAAATTTGGCACACTTAAAGGGCTCATTAAGGCGGATCTCTGTACCAACTTTGGTAGGAATCCGATGAACATTCACAGAGTTATGACCGATTATTTGCGTAAAATAAGGTCGAAGGTCTGTCACGCCTACAGGGTAAACTCCTTTGAGGAATCAGTTGAAAATTGCTATGTAGATGGAGCAACCATCGTAGGAGTGCCTTTTTGTGGTTTAAAAGGAATCAGGATAAAGACCACGGAGATATGACACAAAACCCGACCTGTGTCAAAATTATGCGATCAATTTTTTTATGAATAAAAATACTATTAGTTTTCGTGTCTATCAGGCAAACCGCTTAGAACAATGAGCTGAAAATCAGTGTGTAGCTGGAATAATCATCATAGAAAGTCCTTGCAGTAGTACAGAAGAATGGGATTACAAACCACTGAGTTATGATTCGAAAGGCAACTACGTGTAGCAAATGCGAGATCGAGATACTCTAATAGAACAGTCACCCTAATAAAGCATTCAGCTGCATTTATAATTTACTCAATTATATTACATTGCAAGTTATTCTGTAGGGAATTCAGCTACAAACAAGTCACCCTGTAGTCAGATCAGCCAGAAGAAGGTACCTAATAGAGAGTTCAGCTACAAAGAAATCATCATGTAGAGAGTTCAGCTCAAACAAATTGCCCTGTAGAGAGATCAGCTAGAAGAAGTTACCTTGTAGAGAGTTCAGTTACAAAGAAACAATCATGCAAAGAGTTCAGCTGCAAACGAATCACCCAGTAGAAAGTTCCGCTATGAACAGATCACACTGTAGAGAGTTCAGTTAGAAACAAGTCATCTTGTAGAGAGATCAGCTAGAAGAAGTCACCTTGTAGAGAGTTCAGCTACAAAGAAACCACCATGTAAGAGAGTTCAGCTGCAAACAAATAACCTGTAGAGAGTTCAGCTAGGAACAAGTCACCCTGTACAGAGATCAGCTAGAAACAAGTCACCCTGTAGAGAATTCAGCTACAAACAAATCACCCTGTAGAAAGATCAGCTAGAAGAAGTTACCTTGTAGAGAGTTCAGCTAGAAACAAATCACCCTGTAGAGAGTTCAGCTAGAAACAAGTCACCCTGTAGAGAGATCAGCTAGAAACAAGTCACCCTGTAGAGAATTCAGCTAGAAGAAGTTACATTGTAGATAGTTCAGCTACAAAGAAACTACCATGTAGAGAGTTCAGCTGCAAACAAATCGCCCTATAGAAAATTCAGCTACAAACAAACCACCCTGTAGAGAGTTCAGCTACAAACAAGTCACCCTGTAGAGAGATCAGCTAGAAACAAGTCATCCGGTAGAGAGATCAGCTAGAAGGATAACCTTGTAGAGAGGTCAGCTACAAAGAAATCACCCTGCTTCATCTTTTCTTCTTCCTGTGGTAAAGAAAAAATGATAGGTTAAAAAAAGCCCTAAATACAAATACAAAAAGAAGTGAAATCTAATCCAAAACAGCCAAGCTGTAAAAAAAAGTGCGGCCCTCAGACAGGCTATGGTGAAATAAGATGTGAAATCCAAGGTGGCGGCCAAGAAATGGCTGTGATGGTAGGTTAATGGTAAAAATTTTAATAATGACAATTCAGGTGAATTTTGTGCCAAGACCAAGCGGCACCAAATTCACCTGAATTGTCATTATTAAAATATTTACATAAAACACGAATGCGTACTCGGATAGGGCTGCAATTTGGCACACTTGAAGAGCTCATTAAGGCGGATCTCAGTACCAACTTTGGTAGGAATCCGATGAACATACACAGAGTTATGACCGATTATGTGCGTAAAATAAGGTCGAAGGTCTGTCACGCCTACAGGGTAAACCCCTTGGAGGAATGAGTTGAAAATTTATATGTAGATGGAATAACCATCGTAGGAGTACCTTTTTGTGGTTTGAAAGGAATTGAGATAAAGACCATGGAGATATGACACAAAACCCAACCTGTGTCAAAATTACGCGATTGATTTTTATGAATAAAAAAACTATTAGTTTTCACATCTACCAGACAAATCGCTTAGAGCAATGAGCTGAAAATCAGTGTGTAGCTGGAATAATCATCATAGAAAGTCCTTGCAGTAGTACAGAAGAATCGGATTACAAACCACTGAGTTATGATTCGAAAGGCAACTACGTGTAGCAAATGCGAGATCGTGTTACTCTAATAGAACAGTCATCCTAATAGAGCATTCAGCTACGTTTATAGCTTACTCCATTACAAAATTATAGTACATTGCAGGATATTCTGTACGGAATTCAGCTACAAACAGTTAATCTGATAGACAATTCAGCTACATGCAAGTCACCTTGTAGAGAGTTCATCTAGAAACAAGTCACCCTGTATCAGCTAGAAGAAGTCACCTTGTAGAGAGTTCAGCTACAAAGAAACCATCATGTAGAGAGTTCAGCTGCAAACAAATCACCCAGTAGAAAGTTCAGCTATGAACAGATCACCCTGTTGAGAGTTCAGTTAGAAACAAGTCATCCTGTAGAGAGATCAGCTAGAAGTATCACCTTGTAGAAAGTTCAGCTACAAACAAATCACCTGTAGAGAGTTCAGCTACAAACAAATCACCCTGTAGAGAGATCAGCTAGAAGAAGTCACCATGTAGAGAATTCAGCTGCAAACAAACACCCTGTAGAGAACTCAGCTACAAACAAATCATCATGTAGAGAGTTCAGCTATGAAAAGATCATGCTGTAGAGAGTTCAGCTAGAAGAAGTCACCTTTTAGAGAGTTCAGCTACAAAGCAACCACCATGTAGAGAGTTCAGCTGCGAACACATCACCCTGTAGAGAATTTAGCTACAAACAAATCACCCTGTAGAGAGACCAGCTAGAAACAAGTCACCCTGTAGACAGATCAGCTAGAAGAAGTTACCTTGTAGAGAGTTCAGCTGCAAACAAATCACCCTGTAGAGAATTCAGCTAGAGTCAAGTCACCCTGTAGAGAGAATCCTGTAAAGAGTTCATCTACGTACAAGCAGATCACCCTGTAGAAAGTTCAGCTACATTTCAAGTCACCCAGTAGAGAGGTCAGCTGCAAATTATCCTGTGAGGATTAATTGACATGTAATAAATATATATGCTCTCTTTTTATATTATGAACTCTTGATATATGCATTATATATATAATTTGTACATTTACTGATAAAATCAGAATGAGTTAAAGTATTTATAAAATCTGCTTCATCTTTTTTTTTTCCTGTGGTAAAGAAAAATATATAGGTTAAAAAGCCCCAAAGCTGGCCATAGGCCGGCTTTGGGGTATACAAATACAAAAAGAAGTGAAATCTAATCAAAAACAGCCAAGCTGTAAAAAAAGGAGTGCGGCCTTTGAAAAAGCTATGGTGAAAAAAGATGTGAAATCCAAGGTGGCGGCCAAGAAATGGCTGTGATGGTAGGTTAATGGTAAAAATTTTAATAACGACAATTCAGGTGAATTTTGTGCCAATTGACCAAGTGGCACCAAATTCACCTGAAGTGTTGTTATTAAAATTTTTACCATTAACCTACCATCACAGCCATTTCTTGGCTGCCACCTTGGATTTCACATCTTTTTTCACCATAGCCTTTTCAAGGGCCGCACTCCTTTTTTTACAGCTTGGCTGTTTTTGATTAGATATCACTATCGTGATAGTTATGATAAGCTCAGATCTGCATTAAAATGGTAGTAACAACCCTTCTATACTGTTTTACAGTTGGTATTACCAGCTTTCTTACAAGGGAGTGGCCTGTAAAAGCTATACCAAAAGTCCATATTCATCGGCTGCCCACGCAGTTAATTAACAAATGTCCTGTGCATGCAAAATAACTTTCTATATGACTGCAAATCATAGCTATACAACTAAGACTTTGTTAAGAACAAAGTGTTTCATAAACTATCGGGATAGTATTCACTATCGCGATATTTAATGAGTAACTATCGTGATAGTAAAATTTTTTGCTATTGCTCAGCACTATCGGCAGGTTAAACTTTGGCGAATTTTAGCAAATTGCCAAAGTTTCCCTCCATACAGTACGTATATGATATCAGTATTTTTGCAATGTATGTACTTTTGCAGACAATTTTATGTGCAATGGCTATTATATAAAATAATTCTTAAAATAACCCTGACCTACTTGCGTGTAAATCACTATTGTTTACCTTGATTTATAAGAATAAAATAATCACGGTTTTCATACCATCCAGATGGATGTTGTACAGTACACCTGTATATTCCTATATCTTCTTGTGCAAATCCTCTTATTGTAAGTTGGCTGTCATTGACTGTGTACCTATCAGAAGTGGAGATGTTGATTCCATTGTAGGACCATGTTGTGGTAAGTTGTGACAGGTCTTCCTCCCATGTAACAGTACAGTTGATGGTTAGGTTTGATGGTATCACTGTTACATGAAGTATGTAAGGGTTTATTGTGGGAAATGTGAATGTGGGAGCTACAAATGTTGGAGGGTCTACAAATGACATTTTATCTGTAGAAACATAACTTATTATAAATGAACTAGTAAATGTTACACTTTTACTCACCATGGTAAACTTCTATTTCATTAACAAACATCCAATTGTCACCCTCAAACTCTAATGAAATTCGTAAATACTGCAACAAAATACGTTCATCTTCAGGAATTGTAAGAGTGTATTTTTGATATTCATAATCGCTGGGTGTGACATCATCATCATTAGAGCTGTTTAGAATAGTACTACCAGATTTCACTAGAGTATCTGAGCTGTCAACACCTCTAATCTCAGTTTCTGGGTAGATACTATTTGTGTTGGATGAGTATAACCTAATATCGTGTGGTTCTCGTATTCCCAAATCTCGTAACTCCAAACAATAGACTTCAACCCTAGTTGGTGTAATAGCTCTCTCTAAAAACCTTAGGGTGATAAAAGCATCTCTGACTGGTAGTAACCTCTCTCTCCATGTGTAGAAATTTCCTATTTCAGCACTAGATAGACTAGACCCAAGGTTTGCCTCTTTTATTCCATCTGTCAGTAGTTCTCCGTGAGGACAAGTTATTACAGTTTCATTTATGCCCTCAACTTCTTCTTTGCTTGATATACAACTTCCAATTCCCTGGTCTACATTGTAGCCACCTTCAGTAAACACATTAGACTGAAAGCTGATGTACTCTGTCGGTTGACTAAGCACTGTGTGAGATAGATTACATAAGGTTACATAGTACTGTACAGCATAACATAACTATAGGATTACCTTCCCGTGGCACACAAAATGTGCCCATGGCTAACAGAATTAGCACCTGCAAAATTTCTGTCGACATCTGTTTAATGATAGATATTGATTGTTATTTGCATGGCCTTTTATTTATAACTTTGCTAGCATTTAGTTTCAGTGGCTTCACATAAATTACATGAGATGCATGACTTGGCCCAACAACTGTTTGGGTATCCAATTGTTTAAGAATATATACCACATGCACTAATATGGTTGTTCATAAACCAGAAATCCTATAATTGTAGAAATTATACATCATTACAAAAGGTGTATTACAAAGTGAGGTAATGTGGATGAAAACTTTGTACAGCTATTGGTATGTCTTCTCAAATATTCCTTTGTACCATGGTTCATGTACCCAGCTTCACAGCATGAGTTGATAGACAGTGTGGGGACTTGTGCAGCAGTTGTCTAGCAGGACACAGTATCAGTTGTATTTCCTAAGCAAACAACCAGCACACTTCATTAGCATAGACCTTCATTTCAGTTAGATATACTCAGCTGTTACTATTAAATTCATTGTGTTGTATCTCTCTTATTTGCGCATAGATGAAAGTGTTATATTTAAAAATTGGTCAGTACTTGTACTTCCCTTTTCAACAATGCAATTTGTTAAAATGGCAACCAATATAACTTTACATCTGGAAACAAAATGAAATGGCCACATTGTTTTTGATAATCAGGAGTCACACAATTGAATTTATAATGTATCTGGTACCATTCTTTCCTTGGATTTAGTATGAGCTGGGTCAACAGTCATCATTATCATGTTACGTAATAAAAGTAAACAAACAAGCATACATATGAATTTTATAGTTAAGTATGGGGATCATAGAAATAAAAGGCAATAAAGCAAGGGAGGTCATCTATACACCTGCAGCTATACTAGTGCATATTCAAGTCCTGATTTTGTCATGGCTATATTGTTGACAGGCTTTATGAAGTAGAAATTAAATGCATGTTCACTAATATAGCTAACTGCAGGTGTATAGGCAACCTCTATTGTTTCATTGCTTGTTACAGTATTTCTATGACCCCTGGCTTAAATATAATTTTTCCTTATATGCTGGTATCTGTCTAAGCCATTCACCTATGGGCCCAAAGTTTGTGGCCTTAATATGCAGGTGGCTGCGTTTATTGTATAAACTTCTCAGCTGGTAAGTTTTAAAGTATGCCTCAAAGTGTTCTTTGTATACAGCAGCCACTCCTATTGTTCATCACACTGTAAACCATCTTTTGTAAGTCATCAGAAAGAGTTAAGTCTTCTTTGCACATTCAATCTGAAAAAGACTTGATGTTATTTTCAATACAGTTGCAACTCTGGTAATACTCACTATTATTCAGTCAGAGATTCAATAATATGGCTATGAAACTCTGACATGTCTTAAACCTGTATTATCCAGACCACTGAACAATAATTTCAGTATTCACTTTGAAAGTTATCATAGCAGTAATGACCTCTCTGTGTTGATGATGCCAATGAGGAGCACACACACACACACACACACACACACACACACACACACACACACACACACACACACACACACACACACACACACACACACACACACACACACACACACACACACACACATACACACACACACACACACACACACACACACACACACACACACACACACACACACACACAAGCTGTTGTGCATGCTATTGTAGTGATCAGTTAGTGCTATACACAAAATGAAGAATGTAATATAGCAATTGTATATCTCTGTAGTACTTATGTACAAGTAAGTTCAAGTTTCAAATGGAATACTATATAGCTTTAGCTTACGTGAACAGCTACCTGTTGTGTATAGAATGTCGAATTTTACTAAGCTCACCAGTAACTTGTAACTACAAGTAGGAATCAACATTACAGCATAACACTAATTTTGTACAACAGCGAAAGGTGTCAATTTGGCGGTAGCACGTGATGGCTTACCTTCGTAACAGAAGTCGTCCGTATTTTTCATAGTGGTTACTTTGATTGCAGAGCTGGAGCTCCTTCCAAATATGGCACATGTAATAGTTGTAACACGGGCATGAGGGCTTTGCCTAATATGTATGCCTGAGGGCTGAGGGCTGAGGGCATATATATCAGGCAAAAATCGGAATGCCCCATGTTACAGCTAATATGTACCACTTCCAATCCATAGCAGGCTATTGCAGGTGATCAACCACCCAAGTCAATACGAGTGCAACCACTGGATATATTAGATATAACATGGCTGAAAGATTTGATTATGGGTATGAATGAACAAATCTTAGAAATATCACAGAGAATTGCAGTTACATGAGTTTAATGTTTTAATCAGTGCTGTTGAATCATATATGGAAAGCTTGTTTGTAGGGTAGTTATTTCATGTAGAGTGGTAATTTTGTGTTATCAGTAATGTGGGTGTGGTCCATCCGTATTCAAAAACATACGGAAATGCTTGCAAATGTAACCCGGGCCCTGTCTCCTTTGATCTGAGGTGTGAAAGTGGTAATTACATACAGTACTGCCCAGAGGTAACATTACAATCCCTCGCGAGTGCTCAAATCCAGGCCATGACTCAACACGACACACGACTGGAATACATCACGTGCAAAGGCACGTGGTTACTGGAGCAGCCACCCGAGGGAGCTCGCCTATCATGGCTACAGGTGGTGAGCTTGTTAGCACACACATGCCAAAGAAATCGCGGGCCGAAAATTGGCTACATGAGTGTCAACTGCTCGCGAGTGTAACATTACCTCTGGACGGTACTGTACTTTAATTGTACATTTCTTATCCACATTGTCACTTTACATGTACCAGTTTTATGAAGGGGTCAATGGACAGTGGCATTTAAATCTCGAGCAGTGGGTATTAACTAGAATTTTGAAGCATTGCCCACACTACTGGATCATATTGTTTTGAAAATGTAATGAACTGGGTAATGAAATTTTAAAATTTTTGTTATTACCTGCATGTAATGTTAATCATTGGAAACAGTTTATTAAAATGCGAATAATTCTAAATTATTTTTTAGTGGTTGTAAATTAACCTTTGAAAACATAATGAAAGTGTAATGAAATTTAATTTCATCCTTTTTTATGAATAGTGAAAGAAAATTTTTTTTCGCAGGATTTTAATTGTGTGTTTATAGCAACTCTAAATATAATGTAAATCAGGGGACTCAGAGTAAAAGTGAAAATGGTAAGGCTCAATCCTAATGTTGCCAAAGGCAGCTAGCCTAGGAGAGTCTGGGGTCAGGAAAACTACAGTTTTAGATGCTTTGGGGGAAATTTTGGGCTGTAATACTGTGTGTGAGGTGTTAGCTAGCTACCTGATAAGTGCTCAATGTTAGGGATAAAACCGGACACTGACGATAAAAACACCTCCTGACCTCCATAATACTTTATTAAAACCTTACCATTTAAGTTTATTGACTTGTAGATAAATAATGTTTCCAAAGTAGCTACAAAGATAAACAAAGCCAAAGCTAAATATAACAGTGATTATTTTTAGAGGCATCTTACTACGGACAAAGTGAACATGAAGCTGTTCTAAATGAAAGACAGATTAGATAAGTGTTGTTCTGTCAATTGTAGCCATTATGCTAAGTATTACATGTTCACTACCTTTAGTTTTAAGTTTGAAAGTTGTTTTTGTTTTTTTTTTCAGACAAAACAAAGTAGTGAGGCTCTGGCCTCACTGTTCGCACCTACTCTGACCTCCTTGTAAATGATACATTTTCTTTCTGCAGGGTAATGATTTTTTTTTACATTCTCTGGCCTGTTCACTACATTTTCAAAACATATATTCCAGTACTGCCAGTTGTTGCTACTTTGTATGAAGTTCACTTTGAAACTGTTACTATAAATTGTCGTTGTTTTACTTAGTGACAATTTTAATTGCATACCAAAACAGGATATATAGTTATTCTACAATGAAAAATTTAAAATGGCGTTTGTCTTAAAATTTTTCACTGACCCTTCCATGCACCAAGACTGTATGGTAGATAATCAATAAATTAAGTTTTGTACAAATATAATGTCCATGTATGTATTTATTGTAGTGATATTAATGGATTGGTTTTTTATGCTCTAACAACTGTTTATATATGGATTTAAAGTCTGGTCTCTGAGTTGAATTGTGTCTCCAACATCTGGTCATTGTGTTATAGATTTCATCCGTTGCAATGAGTGGTCTCTGTAGAAGAGTTCTGTTGGGACCTTTTTGTACATCAAGGATAAGATCTTCATCATTCATTTCTTCATAAGGTTGTTGTCTACAGAGTGTAAATATCTCCCACAATGTTACACCATATGACCACACATCTGTCTTTGTTGAGAATTTTCCAAAGAAACTTTCAGGAGCCATCCATCTTATGGGAACTAAAGCCATTCCTCGCATACAAAAATATGAAGAGTTGTACAAATTCTGAGTCATGCCAAAATCAGCCACTTTAACAACATAGTCTTCTCCAACTAAACAGTTTCTTGCAGCAAGATCTCTATGAATGAAGCCATAAGAAGCAAGGTATCTCATACCATTAGCAATCTGTAGTGCTATATACAGGAGGATAGGTATGTCCACTTGTATTTCAGCTGTAGTGATGTCTTTTCCGGTGGTTGGATGGTAGTGCTTCCTGAGGAACATGTGAAGATCCCCATTCTTCATATACTCTATCATGATGAATGGCATCCCTTTGTTACATATTCCAAGCAATCTAATGACATTAATATTGTCAAGTCGGGCCATAAATTTGATTTCTTTTTCAAACTGTTGTTTCAGGCTGGCAGTATGATCACCTTTTAAAGTTTTGATGGCAACCAAGATTTCAGTGGTATTTGTTTCTTTATATCTAAGGTCTGCTGCATCAATTCCATTAAGTTCAGCCAGGTAGACTTCACCAAATTGTCCTTCACCAATTTTTCCTTTCACATCAACATTATTCCATTCAATAAGTTTAGGGGCCTCGGATTTGGTTAGGGGGGCAGGATCATCATAAATGGGGACACACATACTTATGCAACTATAGGTATCATCGTCTGTGTTTTGTTTGCTGTAGTCGAAAGCCTCACAGTAGATACTTTCTTGTAAACATCTTGGAGTTGTAGGTGGGTTCACCACATCATCATATATGTTAAGTTCAGTCACAGCGTTTGTGTCAAGGATAGGATTGGTAACTTTCAGTGCTGTGTCAAGGATATAATAGTAACTATTAGTCAATTTTGTTGGTCCTCTCACAGTAGGTTTTGGTGGTTTCGTTGGATTGTGTGATGTTGATGTCCCTGTGGATGATGATGAGTAAATTTTAGCTGTATCAATTTTTTCATATCTGTTTTCTTCGTAAGGAAACATTTGTTCAAGATTTGATTCTGGATTTTTGTAATTTGGATAAGTTTCATTATGAGAAGATGGTTTTTGTTTCCTTTTCTTTCTGAAGTACAGTATGCCACAGAAAAGTAGAAATATACAAAGAAAGACACTTATTACACTACCAGCTGCAGTTGCTACTACAAGATTTAGTGTTCCACTATCTGATGACTGGTCACAGTTTGTTGGTTCTTGAGGTTCTTGAGAAACAGCAGGTTCTTGAGGAGTAATTGGTTCTATAAATACAAGAAAATAAATGCAAACTTTTTTAGCACCTGTGTATCTGGACTTATATGCAGTTGTGATTTTGCAATAATATGTACATAGCATAAATTCTGTGATTCTTTGAAGCCAACTTTCTGTGGTTTCTACATGGCATACTTAAGATGGCTATGCATATAGTGTCAGTATTTTTGCAATGTATATACTTTGATAGAAAATTTTAACTGTAATGGCTAGGATCATGGAGTTTTGGGCTTTCTTGCCCTTCAAAATCACCCAAAAAACAGGCTCGGTTTTCCTTCAAAACAGCTTGCCAGTATTGGTTAAGCATTATATAACCAAGCCAAGAAATGCCTTCAGAGCAACCCCAAACCCTTCCAACAAGTTTCTATGGAATTTTATTTTACTGAATATCCTCCTTTGTGTCCCAGTTCTTTTTGCTAGCAATGCAAAGTGTCAATTTGTGGTAGCATGATATGGCTTCCCTGTGGCTGTGGTGGTAGCTATTAAGCTTATCGCTCATATTTTCTGTAGTGATTGCAGAAACACCTCTCATAACAGGTGGAACGTATATTAGCTGAAGACGAAGCATAATGGCCACTGCAATTTTCAGTAATTGATTGTTGGAGCACGTTGCAAAATTTATTTTGTAACATGCTTGGCACCATTCTTTCTTTTGATGTGGTATGCACGGGTTCATTAGTCAAAACTGTGTTGTTTAAAAAGTAAACAAACAAATAAGAAGGCAAAAAATTATAAATTTTTGGGATTAAAGAATAAAAGATTAGTAAAACAAGTAGTGAACAGAGAGGTTGCCTGTACTCACAGATATACTGATGGCCTTTTAATCCCTAATTCAGTCATACCTTAATTCAGTCATGATTTATTAGACTGGAGTACTGGGATTAAGTGTCCATGCACTATAGGCAACCTTCCTTGCTTCACCACTTTTTAGCTGTTCCCTTGTTTCACTACTTTTTTATTCTTTAATCCTAATTTTTCTGCTTCTACTTGTATAATAATTGCCCTCTTAAGTAACTATTCCTTACCTTGATTTATAAGGATAAAATATTCACGGTTGCCATACCATCCAGATGGATGTTGTACAGTACACCTGTATATTCCTATATCTTCTTGTGCAAATCCTCTTATTGTAAGTTGGCTGTCATTGACTGTGTACCTATCAGAAGTGGAGATGTTGATTCCATTGTAGGACCATGTTGTGGTAAGTTGTGACAGGTCTTCCTCCCATGTAACAGTACAGTTGATGGTTAGGTTTGATGGTACCACTGTTACATGAAGTATGTAAGGGTTTATTGTGGGAAATGTGAATGTGGGAACTGAAAATGTTGGAGTATCAACTGATGACATTTGGTTGTCTATGGAAAAATAATTTTATAGCAAATAAATCAAGATTTATGTTTACTCACCATGGTAAACTTCTACTTCATTAATAAACATCCAGTTGTCAGCCTCAAAGTCTAATGAAATTCGTAAATACTGCAACAAAATACGTTCATCTTCAGGAATTGTAAGAGTGTATTTTTGATATTCATAATTGCTGGCTGTGACATCGTCGTCGTCGTCATCATCATCTCCTCCATTAGAAATGCTTAGAATAGTTCTACCAGAATCCACTAGAGTATCTGAGCTGTCAACACCTCTAATCTCAGTTTCTGGGTAGATACTATTAGTGTTGGATGAGTACAGCCTAATATTTTTTGGTTCCCGTACCCTCAGATCTTGTAACACCAAACAATAGACTTCAACCCTAGTTGGTGTAATTGCTCTGTCTAAAAATCGTAAAGTGATAAAAACATCCTTAACTGGTAGTAACGTCTCTCTCCATGTATAGAAAGTTTCTATTTCAGTACTAGATAGACGAAATCCCAGGTTTGCCTCTTTTATTCCATCTGTAAGTAGTTCTCCTTGGGGACAAGTTATTATAGTTTCGTTGATACCCTCAATTTCCTCTCTGCGAGATATGCAACTTCCAATGCCTTGGTCTATATTGTAGCTACCTTCAGTAAACACATTAGACTGAAAGCTGATGTATTCAGTTGGTTGGCTAAGCACTGTGTGAGATAGATTACATAAGGTTACATAGTACCAAGAGTTCATAATATTTGTATGGGGGAGAGTGTCTAACTGCCAGTATGGCCTGTACAAACACACTGCTACAAGTTCACCTTTGATCATATGTACACCTCTAGCCTGATCCTACTGGTGACAGAGAACTGTTGATAGGTGATGATTGGTGTTGATAAGGTCAAGCCTTTCTTCTAAGAGAAACTTGAGGTGATACTTGCAGCAGTGCCTTTGCTGAAATTACTCCAGTTAGATACTCTCCCCCATACAAATATTATGAACTCTTGATAGTACTGTACAGCATAACATACACAACTATAGGATTACCTTCCAGTGGCACACAAAATGTGCCCATGGCTAACAGAATTAACACCTGCAGTATACCTTTAAACATCTTTCAGCGATAGACACTAGGTCGGGTTGTCAAGTTCCACAGCCTTTATAGCTTTGCATGCACTTATGTAGTTTCAATGGTTTTAACACATGCATGCACATAAATGGTTGCTTAAACCAGAAATCAGAAGAAATCTATGCATACATGTATTGGGAAAGAGGTACATGGTTAAGTGTAGTTACAGTATATTATACATAATAGTACAAAGTGTGTACATTTGTTGATCACATATTGATGAAAATTTCATACAGTTTTTGGTAAAGTTCTTCAAAGTTTGCTCTGTACTGTGGTTCATGTACCCAGCACCGCAGCATGAGTTGATAGACAATGTGGGGACACTGAGATGGTTTGTGCAGCAGCCGTCTAGAAGGACCCTTCATGGCATCTGCAACCACTTCCTGGTCGCCCTTGTTGTCATAGGGTTGTCTTTTACCAAGATGAAACACTTCCCACATGGTCACTCCAAATGCCCATGCATCAGACTTGGTTGAAAACTTCCCATAAAAGCTTTCGGTTGGCATCCATCGAACTGGAACAGCAGTATTTCCTTTGTATTGGTAGTAGTTGGAGTCATTCATTTTTTGACCCATTCCAAAATCTGCAATTTTTATCAGATATTTTCGACCCACTAAACAGTTTCTGGCTGCAAGGTCTCTGTGGATAAACTTTTGAGCTGCCAGGTATCTCATACCATTGCTGACTTGCAGTAGTATGTATGTAATTGTGTTGATCTTAATCTGTATCTTATCTCGACGGTCATTATCAGTTGGGTAGCAATGCTTCTTAAGGTAAGTCTGCAAGTCTCCGTTCTCCATGTACTCCATCATGATGAAGGGTGTCCCTTTGTTGCAAACACCCAACAATTTTACAACATTCTCATTCCTAAGCCGTGACATGAACTTGATTTCCTTTTCAAAAGCCACTTTGTCTACAAGGTTGCTCGTTTTCAGCACCTTAATGGCAACTTGTGTTGGAGCATTCTGATAGGTGGTCGCCTCTACTGCCTTTACACTTTCTGTCAAGTTTTGGTATCCAAAGTCCTTGATTGTGTTTGTTTCTTTCTTTGATACATGAGCTAGAAAAACTTCTCCAAAAACTCCTTCCCCTATCCGAGCAACAACTGTAATATTGTCCCAAGTAATATGGGAAGGTGCTTCGTGTTTCTTTAGTGGCCTAGGAGCAGCGTATATCGATGAAAATGGTCTGGCACGCATTTTTGAGTTGTTGTTGATGCTGCCTTGAAAACTCATGTCCACATATTCATCAAACTGATTTTCTAAGCTGGCTGTAATGCTGTACATGTCTTCGTAGATGTTTAAGTCAATTTCATTGTCAGTTGCTGTGTCAGCCATGATGGCTTGCATTTCAAGATATGGGTTGAAAAATGTAAATCTCACAAGGTCATGATCAGCCATATCTGGTAAACTTGTTTTGGAAGCTCTGTTGTCTAGACTGATAGTTTTAATTTTTATTGTCTCTGTCATTTCGCTGGTTGGAGGAAGGCTACTTGCCTTTAGAAAATTACAGTAAGCCATTTCATCTTCCTTAACTGGCCTAGTGGATATTGTAGAAGTCCTGACATTTTTGTCACTTCTATTGTTTGACCGTCTCCAAACGACAATCAATGTGACAACGATAATTATGCAAATAAGTAAGATTATTATGACACTTATACCAACTGAGATACACACCACTAAGAATGGAAGCTTATCCTTTTGCGTTTCTATGTGGTGTTTACCTGGCATGATTACATTGAATGTCCTAGAATTAATCAGTCCACTGCTTGATTGCACTTTACATTCATATGTTCCAGGTTTGTCTGCATATATGTAGCTCACTTTGAGTTCATCCGATAGTTGAGTAGTATTTACTGACAGTTGCTGTTTATTGAAAGTCCATGACACATTGGCATCATTGACACTTGAGCCAGCAATAGTGCAGTTTAGTAGTGGAAGTGTTTTCTGCTGTGCAATTACCACTTCAACTGTCTCTTCATCTGTTGGATATTGAAATAGCACTTTCTCATCATCAGTAGTAGACTTGGTGGTTGCACTGGGGGAGTTTGTTGGCAACATGAATCCCAAAGAACTTAATCCCATTTTAGTATATGAAACATAAGTGGTTAATGTTGTAGAGGTTTCTGTTGTTTTAAGTGACAAGTTTGAACCACTAAGTGATGGAGATGGTGTTACTAGGGTATCCAGTGTTGCAGTTGGCAGACTTTGTTGCCTAGTTGATGTAGTAAATGTTGGTTTTGATGATGTAACTAACTGTGTTAAGTCTGCTGATTTAATGAACTGTGTCAATCCAATTGTCTGTGATAGTATAGGCATTGCAAAAATCTTTGTAGGTGATAAGTCACGAGTACTTATGATAACAGGATCAACAGTATCCGTTTCAATGGTTTTTATTGCTGTTTGGTTAACCAATGTGACATGACCTTGAGTGGAAGTTTGATTGATTGTGAAGTGTCCTTGTGTGGCTGTCATATTGCTTGAATGGTCTATTAATTAACAACAAATAAACACACAATTAGTTAGCTGTGAGGTATCCAATATTTATGTTAACTATTGTTATGGGGTCTGTCATGGTCACGTACACTAAACTGTCCTAAAAGTTGTTTAGATGAAAAGTGTCTTTAAGAAGAAAACAGTATGATCAGTTTACAAGGTAGTTTTGAACCCAGACTTCGTAAACATACAGCCAGCTTACCTTTTGTATCATTAGCATAGACCTTCATTTCACTGAGGTAAATCCAGCTGTTTCCCTTAAGGTGTTGCATCTGTCTCATTTGTACATAGATGTAAGGTGTGATGTTTGCATTGTCAAGGATTGCTCTGTACTTGTACTTCCCATTGCCTATTAGATATGCCATTCGTTGAAATGGCAAATTATGTTGAGGGTTAATGGGATTGTCACTGGACCAGTATAACTTTACATCTGGGATGTTTATCGAGTCTTGTGGCAAAGATAAAAAGTATAATTCTATGCTGCGGGGAGCAACGTTTTCCTTTAAATCAATGCTGATGAAAGATGCTGGGGTCTTATCATTGACATTCCAAATAAAAAACTTTTTTTGCTCATCATTCTGTAAACCGTCTTGTAAGTTAATATCTCCAGTGTTACCGTCAGAAAGGGTAGAGATTTCTTTGCACATTAAAACTGATGTAGACTCGATGTTAGCTTCACTACAATTTGTATGCTGTTGCATCTCTTTGGAATTGTGTAATTCAGTCATAGATGCAAAGTACGAAACACTGACACGTCTCAAACCTGTGATATGTAACAATAATTTTAGTTCAACTTTTTTCTAAACTTTACCTTGTTGGGCTGCATTGATCTCATTTATGTTGATGATACCAATGAAGAACACACACAGAAGCTGTTGTGGTATCATGGTGATTCAGTTAGTGCTATACATAAAGTGGAGAATGTAATCAAACCTATTACTTGTAATTCAATATCTTTGTAGTATTGTTTGTATAAGGGGAAAAAGAATATACTATAAAATTCATGTATCAAATCCTATACTACGGTTTAGCTAACATGAAAAGTAGCCTGTCAGGTATAGACTATCAAATTTTGTGCTCACCAGTAGCTACATGACTAAAATACAATAATAGCATACCTCCTGACACTAGTTTTGCACAGAGTTCTTTCCAAATATTCAGCAGCAGCAATATAACTCCTGGTGCCTAATAGGGTGAACTGTGACAGTTTTGATACTGTTGGGTTTTATGTTTGCTCATTATTGGCACCCTCTTGTATCAAATAGATTTCACAATTTTTTGGTCTGGTAATGGAAACATGACTTTGTGTGGCTTCAACATCCAATTGCTGTACATGAGGCTACCTGTGTTATTATAATACTGTGTATACACATGACCAGAGACTTACTTTTGAAGTAGCTAATGTTAAGAAAACCTGATATCAACACACACACACGTACGCACACACACACACACACACACACACACACACACACACACACACACACACACACACACACACACACACACACACACACACACACACACACATACACACACACACACACACACACACACACACACACACACGCAAACGTATTCATAATACAGTATACTCTTTGTAGTGGTGTTACATGTAGTGCAATATTACCATCTTACAAATGACAAATTCTATAGCTACTGCTACAATGGGAGATAATGCAGATAACACAATGAGTGATGCTACTGAAGACAGCAGTGCCGTAGTGATTGTGGATGAGTTTCAATCCCTCCAGCAGAAATCAGAAGAACTGTTTGAAGAGTTAAAACACCTTCCACAATTTGGACAGAGAATATGGCAGCCATACTTTGGGAAAGCGTTCTCTACATTCACAAAGGCAAGTGATGATATGTGCTAATTTGCAGCTTTATTATTTGCTTCACTTGTGTTTGTAGTTATGGAAGTCCCAGCAGGAACATAGGTGAAAATTAATAATGTGTTAAGTAGCTTCATCTCATATCATATTGCGTCATATCAGGCCCATACTGGAGGAATCTGGTGTTCTACAAAAATGGGATATTGGCAATATTGCATCACGTATTGGTCAACTGTATTATCACTTTTAGTAAGAGTTCGTTTGTTTGTTTGTATATACTTAATTCACTTTGTCTAATGCAGTTTGAAAACTTCCAAGGTTAATTACCTCGATGAGGCATTCCAATTTTATTCTGTCATCAAAAGCAGAGGATATTACAAAGACGCTGACAGGTATTCAAATGCTCAAGTAGCTAATCTGTGTAGTACATACTGCTGTTAATGGTGTCAGTAAAGAATTGGCGGTCAAAAAGATGAGATATTATACCCGCTTCATTGTTGTGTGCCTCCTTCTTGACAAGAAAGCTAAACTCCAAGAGTTAATACAAGTTAGACATATTCAAACAGCTAGCTGAATGTACAACCAATACTGTATTGTAGGATTTATCAGTACTGGTGAATAATTACCATGAAACCTATGAAATAGAAGATAAAAAGGAATGGAATGCTGTCACTACAGAGCTTAAGGCATTTTCCTCAAGTAACTGCATCGTTAGGATAATTGGTGATGATGGAAAACCAGTCAATCCCACGTACAGATGTACACAGGTAAATTATGGCAGCAGCTTTGATCATAATGCTGTCTGTACTATCATATGTTGATATCCTTATTGTCAGATACTTGATGCTGAAAGAACAGTAATGAGTAGTAATTTACAGTTAAAAGAAGCAGTAGTGATTGGTAACTGTACCGGCCAGGTGAGAGCTTCACGTATACCTTAATAAGTTAGTATTATATGACACTCATTTTGCATGACAAGGTAAAGTTTAGTGACCTAACTGTGGACACATTTCGATTCCTACAACTGCTGGAATACGATCCAAGCTTGTGTAAAAGATCCAAGCAAGTTAGAATGTTGACAGATCAAATTAGAGCAGAGCTTCATATCACACTTCATATAGGACTTGACTAATCCACACAAGTATATTCTGTACAAGCCAACATTTAATCAGATCTGCACATATTTGTCAGCTGGAATTCAAGTGAGGGCACTGTACGTATATACTAAATCCTTGCACGAACCATGTTCTTGAAGGAGCTGCCAATTGATGGAGTAATGCTGTGTTATGTGTCCTCAATTGGCTATATGCCTACCTACAAACCATCACAAATTGAAGGTTGTTAGTATGTGCAATGACTCACATTATTTGTGTCTACACCATATCAGAGTTTGGGCTACACTTCAGTGGGGGAGTGAGAACCGGTCCAGCTGAGAGAACTAAGGCTATGCCTGACCCACAATGGTATAATTATACACATTGTTTGAACACATTCACACATGTGTTTTCTATACATACATGCATATATGTAATATTTACTGTACATCATGCATACCAGACCAAAAATGAATGTTATCACTTTTTTGTATGTTATATGTTATAATATTTGGTGAATGTGTATGCTGTAGCTTATATCCATTGGACTTGTTGCCATTCACAAGGAGGCCATTGATGGTCATTATTGACAGTGATAACAGTGTTGTATTCAAGGTGACCTGATCTGAATTATGGTGTATTACATTAGTACGGTGATATCACCTCTCAGAACATGTACAATGTATTTGGTCAGCCACTGCTAGTGCTGATGTCTCCATCTTCGTACCCTCAACCATTTCAAGGTTGTTAGTTGTTTATACACTCCTAAATGACATCTACATTCTTCCTTATACAGGACTAAGTAAAGAAGGCAACTTGTTAACTTTATTTCTCTATTCTCCACTGGAAGCTCTCTGTGTTATCTGTTCTGTGTCTGTAGTCTCCCACCAGAATTGGGTAAAATGTGAACAGATACTGGACAGAACTCTTGAAAAGATATTACAACTATGCGGCAATTGTCATTCATTAGGTACTGTATGTACACATTCTAATGACAGTACAACAATGTGTATGATCTTGTTATGCAGATATGAGAGTTTGCCAGTTGATGGGTGACAGCCTACTGGCACCACTGATTGCAAAATTTTTGTTCTGTTCAAGTACACTCTACTTACATCAAGTCTTTAAGGTGAAAGTAGAAGCCAAGCATTGTTTGTATTAACTAGTCTATACGTGCAGGCTTGGTGTTACAGCATATGGTGAATGTTTGTTTTGTGTTTACTAGGAACCAGCACATCTTCCCACCAGCTTTCCAGAGTTTCCGAGCAAAGAGATAATCCACCATCCTTCCATACTTGCTAGTATTTTGTCGATCTCCTCATTACTTGAAGTACGAAGCTTGTTTTATGAATTAAATGACCTTTAGTTAATAAAAAAACTTGTTTATAACAATAAATTTTTAATACGTCAATAATATTTCAGCACACTATTGTACTAAATATAAAATCTTTATAAAATTTGTTTATAAAAATCATTTTTAATACATTTATTTTGAAATTATCATAGTATATGCTGTTTTGCTAGCCAACCAAGGTTCCTTGTTGTACAGCAGGTCTATTAATGCCTTCATATCCAGCCCAGCCCCATTTAGTGTATAGCTCTTCTTCTGGTGTACCCAATGAGTAAAACCTACATAGTGACAAAACATAAAACGGCCAGTGCTGGTTGGTAGTGGCCAAAGTAGCCAACACCATTAATTTTAAAGTAACGGACAATAGAGTTCTGTGACAAAATTCTATGAAGTGTTTGTGCTGTACTGTTAATTAGGCCACCATCACTCATGTGGCAGAACCATAGTACAGGCTCACAATAACAATTACTTATGAATACATTGAATCCTAATAGAACGAACAACAAAACCGACTTATAGAAAATTCAATGACCATGCATTGAAACAAAAGCTACGACTGCCTTAGTCGAGGACTCCAAAACATTGATAATTGAGACATCTTTATGTGAAACTCCAAGTATGCCTCTGTCTACACAGAAGTCAACCTGCAGACAAGTCTACCAAGTATAGTAATAATAGAATATTGACCCATAAAAATTGTTCTCTGCAGGTCCTTTTGTTTCAGTTTCTTCTTCATAAATTTGGGGAAGCCTTTCTAGCATTGTTTTCGTCAAGTTTCAAATACCTGTAAACACTGCTACATTCTTGTGGCTAAGAACTAGCTGCTTGTGAACTATTGTACTAATTTGGTTGTTCACACCTTGTAGATCGGTCCTTTTAAGAGGTTATAGGCTTATTGTAATCACATCGTATAATCAATTCTCTTATCACACCTTTCATTTAACTAACTAAAGCACATATGTTCCATATAGCTGGAATCATGCATACATTGACCAGGTATGTAAAAATAGGGTATGTGGGCACAAACTACGTCCCATCACATGACATCTCATATCTCAGCACTGAGATAGAATATTTTTATTCTATAACTTTTATTTTAAAGCCAACTAAATGTCTAATAAGTACTGAAAATTTCATGGCCAAGTAGTAGTGTAATACAAAGTTATATTGCATCACAGTTTGAAAAAGTAGGCAATTTTTATGTGCGCCCACATGCCCTGTTTCACAGGCCCGGTCACATATATTGTCCATTGAAATGAACATTAAAATAAAAAGCGATTACAAACAGGCCCACAAACTAGTAATGCCTATGAGCTCTAAAATTAGTAGACAGAAAAAGCAAAGATCACAAACAACTTAAATCTTAAGAGTTCATATCAAAGAATTCTTGATAAAATTTCTGCTTTAATAGTGCGTCTTGCTGTAAAATTCCTTTTGGACGACTCAAATATAAACATTAATTTTAATTTACCAATGTTGTCAATTGCTTATTAACAATCCAATGAGGTTCTAAATCATATCATCAGTCGGTCAAACTGTCAATCTAAAGAATGACTGTTGACCATTTGTCCTGATCTTGTCCTGGATCAGCGCATTCCCTTGACTAATAAGAAATTCTTGATTTGTTTGTTTGCTTACAGACAAATTGCTCACACCCAACACGTACTAGCAGGTTTGCCAACATAACACTGTGTAGTTGCCAGCTGTGTTCGCGATAATTCCAGATACCATAATATTATCATGTTTCATGATCAAAGCTACAACCATCAAGGTCGAGTGGCTTTTTGCTTTAAATTTAGTGATAAAATTTTAAAACATCACATTAGAGTAACAACACAGTACCACACTTTAAGGAAAGGTCTTAGACTCATACTTGTATGAAGATGCAGTATTTGAGTTCTATCATGTAGTACACTATACTGTGGATCCTAAAGTGTTTTAACTAAGAACAATGGACTTGTACTTCAACTGAACACCACAGTAAATACTATGGCCAGAGATGCTCAAAACTAAACTTAAATGTGCCATGCGAGTTCTAAATAAGCACCTAGGCTTCAATTCAAGTTACATATCTACCTATAACATACACAATTCCATTACCTGTACAAGAAGACGTCTTTGGTTTGGGGAAACCGTAGTACCCTGCCAACAGCCTGTTGTTCAAATGCCTGTGCTTGTGCTAAGGGTACTGAAGCAACACTCTGAATGTGTGGTGGACAGTATGGGTGAGATATGATCACATGATTAGCAACCTCTAGGTTAGCACCTGTGAACAAAAATAAAGGTATGTTCTTATATATATATATTATACTACACAATTCTAGTAAATTGCAGGAAGTAAAACCAACATAGACAGAAATTAAACAGCAGGAATTTTACTGCAAGTGTACAAGGACACAAGATTCACCACTCCCATACCATGTGAGAGAAGACCTCTTATCCCTCCCCCCATAACAAAAATTCTCACCATATAACACATATCTATGACAATTATAATCACTATCCCTATAAGGGTAGAAAGGTGGCTACATTAGGTGTGGATAGCGTCTCAAAGATAGAGATATTACACCATCATCAATTTATGACATGGATCACATGTCTTAAGACTACTAGGTCACAAATAATGTAACTGTGAATCCATCTGCTAAGTGTTTTACATAGAAGTGTATATACTGGTAAATGGATTCTAATTTTAAGTGTGTCTAAACCACTGCAGTTGAGGGCAACAAAATTCATAGGCACTTCAATGGTTTTTTTCGTGACTACAGCTGCAAGCGCTCACAACCATAGAAGGGGCCCACAGTTGTTCTAGCAAACAGCAATCAAACAAGCACTTTAATTAACACCTTGCAACCCTATAAAGACATGATATGTGGTGGTTGGAAGCAGCCAACCATGGAGACATGTCACAACTAGTTATATAAAGTGATAATATAGGCACTGCAAAATTTATTTTTAGCAGATGAAAGATTAAGTGTATGGCAAATAGCCCAAGGGGGAGTATTGGTGTAGAATCTTTTTTTTTTAAAAACTCATCTGGACATATTGAGTGTCTGGAATTTATGTAAATCATACCATCTGTGGCGATTCTCACTTAGTTAGCTAATAATGTAAAATGTACAGTAATCCAATCCTCTTATTTTTCTCCAACTAGTACATTGCAATTATGCACAGAGACATACCTAGGGCTTCAGTGGCTAATTTATAGAAAGTGTGATCTTGCTACATTGAGGAGTGTAAGATGGCAGGGATCACAAAGGAAGGGAACTAGTCTACAGGTCAATGACAGTTAAGATGCTTTCCCAAGAATTGCAAACCAGCAACCAAGCAGCGGGTGATAATAAATAATAAACATATTGTATAGATCCATTATACCTTGCGTACAGAGTGATTGGAAAAAACTTTAGCTAAGAAGTCAATGTTGCGGATAGGATTACTTTACGTTACCATGCCAACTAGTGCCAGATGTTCAACTTGGTTTTCTTGCAATACATGCATCAGTAATTGTGTTACATTAGCCAGCCACAGTGACAAGCTACTACACTATACCTACATGGTAACTAAGGCAGACAAGGATTTCTATGGCCTTTGCGGGTGCAGAATTGTAGTCAAAAAGTTGTGAAAAGGTTGAAAGAAGATTTACAGGTGACAGCAGGGTCCAATATAATGTACGACATAGGAACACCGAGGACGTTCACTCACATACCCACCTACGAATATAAGAAAACAAACAATTTTGTGTAAGTACATATGAGGGAGGCCAGCTACTGTACATGCATCATACTCCCAAGTTCAAAATCCAGTGACATATTTTGGTGGTGCTTGCAACTTGTTTAATTCAGTTACTAGCACCAGTAGCTGGGTTAACTGGTTAACAAGCTAGACTATATATATTAAGCCAAGAACATTATGTGTGTGAATAGCGGTCACACTATAGGACTACTCTATCCATACATGGAGCAGAAATGTAGTACCAAGACACAGCACTTAAATGTGCCTGGATTGGTTGCAGTAATAAGATTAGTTCAAACTAATACAGCTGGTAGTCCACTGCAAAATATCATGGTGGTGTAATTAATACACTGAGAAAGTTATACATATGAACTTATTACAATATTCTAGGATGCAGAGGCAAACAATATGAGGGGTCAGGGAAGACAGTTGATGGAGGAAGTATGCTCATCCTGAAGTGGCAGTCATTGGTTGCAATGAAATAGGAACAATAGAAATAAACACAATAACAATACAGTACTACCAAACTGTATGATGCTGTTTGCACTACCAGCTTGGAACGATTATACCAGATGGCTTAAATAATACAGTGATACAATCAATACTAGCTACAAATATATAGCCAGTACTCATGACAGTCAGCGTAAAAGTTGTTGTCAAGTGCAAGACTACAGTTGCAGAATACACAGGCAGTGTACAACTTAGCCGACTCAACAATTACTGTTTTCTAGTAGACTTACATGGACTCACAAGTACAGCTTTCGTAGGCTACCTTACTGTCTGTGAAACACTGCGTTTTAAACTTTATGGGCTAAGAAAACTACCAAATTGTATGGTTAAAAACTTTCATTTGAGGTTTACATTTGTTGGACACACCAGTGAATGAAAGTTTTTTACATGTGGACAGGCAGTTTCCCATTCTCATTGAGACCCAGCTAGCAATGTCTACATTGATATTTCCAATTCTCTGTGAAACAAGGAAGCATCCATATTAATTTCTGGAGTGTTTAAGGTGACCACATTTGATTCCAACTACGAACTTACTATGCATGTGACCTTCCAAGGACACAAGATCAATTTATGTATTCGTAGCAGTAGGACAGACCAGCTGAATGTGGTAAACTTGGAATGCACTTATTAGTTTAAATTTTGCTCTGTGTGTGTGTATGTGTGTGTGTGTGTGTGTGTGTGTGTGTGTGTGTGTGTGTGTGTGTGTGTGTGTGTGTGTGTGTGTGTGTGTGTGTGTGTGTTTGTGTGTGTGAACCCTCCTCTGGACCTACGGTGCTTAGTCTTTTTGTCAACCATTTTATTAATAAATGCTGCACTACTAAATGAATATATTTGCCAGCAATATGACAATTATCAAGCACAGCAAACCTCACAGTAACTGGTTTAGGAAATAAAAAGACTCAACAACTATACTAAAGAGCAATGAACTCAACTAAGTCCCCACCCTTGTTGACAAATGTAGGTTAGAAGTGCTTGAGCAGTTGTGGCTGGTGGTTGTAATAACTGCTGCTTGTACATTGCACATAAACGTCTATGCCACAATACAAGCTACTCATGTTCTGTCTTTCAAGATACATGTTTTGTACAGAGTGCCATATTTCGGATATAGTAAGACCTGTAACAGACAGTGGTCACCTTTGTATAACAGTCATGGACATGAGGCCCCATATTGTTCCATACTAATAAAATAGTGCAGTTGGCTGGAGCCTCTTGCATTAATTTACATGGGTCACATATCCACTAAAATACTGCTGACCATCCTAAGCAGGATATTTTACATAGTAAAGGCCTGAAATTGCCTGTTATACAAAAGTTCCACTTGCAGTAGTTTTCACCCAAGTATTGTAATATAGATCAGTAACAGAAGAAGGACAAAGGGGTAGTCAGGAGTAAATGCTGAAACTTTCAAAGCTAAAGTATATATGGCCTAGAAAACAACTACAGACTTATGCAATTCAAGGTCAGAATATGTAGAAGTCAAAGAAAATGGATAAAGAAAACAGCACGACAAGGAATACATGACACATGGCTAACACTTTATGGTCAGAAATCTGTGACACAAAAAATGACGCTGCGGTTGATCAAACCAGTCATAATAAGTGTTCGTACATGTATTTTAGTGCAAAGACACAGACCCCTGCATTCACAGCTTTTAGCCTTCTTCTGAGCTCCAAGTGTGACATGAGGTGTACAATATATACTCCCATCTATCATTTATACTGTTAAACGTTTTTTTAATTCTGTTGGTTTATCTACGACCACCCCTGTAAGACCCTCAGCAAAGAACCGACACGTAGCTATTAGGGCTGAGCGATACTGCCATTTTAGTATCACGATCGATACTAAAGCCACTATTCACGATACTGAATAGTTCACGATACTGAATAGTTCACGATACTGAATAGTTCACGATACTTACAAATAAGTCAATCATAGCTGGTGCTACTTAGCATATTGCTCAGCATTCCTGCAGGAAGTCCTTATAGGTGATAGCAAACTAGCCACTATCATCATTGTTTACAGTAACAGTTATTGTAACACATGCTTTGAGGTTGTTATGGTGTTCACACCTCTCTGCAGGGGAAACCAGATGAGTGGACTTTATCATTTCCAAGGATTCTTAGCCTAGTACTGCATAACAAATGGATTTTGAATGACAGTAATGTACAGGCATGGTATCACGATAGTTAATAACAAAATATCGCGATATCGATACTTTCAAAATATCGTGATATATTGCTAAAACGGTAGTATCGCTCAGCCCTAATAGCTATGTAATTACGTGCAGTTGTAAACTTATACACAAATAACCTGAAGCCTGTGATTCTGATGACAGAAGCATCACTTTCAATTCTGGATTTAATCGAAACTCTTCTATCATTCTACACCTCATTTCCATCGAGCCTTGCAGGAGACAGTGCCGTATATTCGTAGGAATAGCTGCTGATATTTGTTCAAGTAAATCTGCCCACTGAGCAAACACAACAATTTTGTCCATTGGATTCTCACTGAGTATCCTCACTACTTCCGATACAATCGCAAACACCTTTGATCCAAAATCACCCCTAATGCTCTGAATGAAGCTCGAGTCAGTGATATTCAAGTTTTTCATTTCTTTTATCATTTGTTCTTCATCGTTTGTTGCACACAAGAAGGTACATACCATATGACGCAGAATGGTTTTACGACAGAGAGGACAGGCGGCAGACTGGTTACGTTGGAAAAGTGTGGTGACACACACAGCACAATATGAGTGCAGACATGGCAACATACTGATCACCCTACCACCCAGTTTGTTCATACAAATCAAACACTCAGCACTAGCTGTTACAGTATTAACTACAGTTTCCATAAATGTCAATAGTTGTTTGGTTTGATTCACTGCTGCTGTGCATCGCTCTCTTTTCAACAGCAGCTCTTCCGAAACTCCAGGATATTGTTCATAAAGTTTCTCCATTGCTACAGGGTCAATTCCTTCCTCGTCTTTATCATTATCATTTCCCTTCTCCACAACATCAACATAATTTTGATACTGTCCATTTCCTTTAATGGCATCAGATACTATTTGATTGATTCTCTGAGCATTAGCTTGTTGCTCAAGCAATTGTGACTCTAATTCATTAGTTCGCTGCTTCACCCACTCAGCTAGAGATGAAAACCTCACCGCTTTCTCTAAACCCCGTACAATTGTACCCCTGCTTGCTTTTCCTTTGTGAAAAAATGATGCCAAACGAATTGCAGTTTGCAAATCATCCTGCATTGCATATGAGTGCATCACAGCAGTCTCTTGCCATAGCAATGTCACGGGTCTCATGCAAATATGCATTGGGGGAACTGGTAGGCATAAGGTAGGAGGATCTCGACGACATCTAGTTTTCACAAACCATGACTCCATTGCTCTGAATGGTAGTTTAGGGTTATACTCATAGCCTAAAGCAAGTTGCATCATCAGATCTAGCGACTGTGGAGTAGCTGTCAGCAGCCAACGTTGCTTGCATTGAAAACCTACTAGAGTTTCAAATATTGCCTCGTTCTTAACAATATCTTGTGGCTCATCAATTATCAGCCTGTAGACAAAGTTGAGATAGGGCATAATTCTTGTAACACAGCTGTGTCCTATAACCAAGCATTCAAAGCGAGCCACCTTGCAATCAGGTGTGAACACCCCGGCATGAACTTCTGGAGCAAAGCGGCACAACTCTTGGTACCACTGGAGAACAATGTGGTCAGGTACACAAACTACGGTAAAGCCCAAATGACGTGTTCGACGCACCAATTCAACAGCGATCACAGTTTTGCCAGATCCAACTGGATGTGCGATCATTCCACCATGAGAAAGATAGTTTTGCTTTGGATGCAAGACATCTACTGCCTTGTGCAACATAGTTTTCTCCACACCATGAGTAAACACATAGAGACTGCCAAACAAGTTAGCTAAAGGACAAAACAACTGAGGACACGCACCACTTTCAATGTCTATCATCCAGCCAACTGTTCGCTTCTGGTGAGGAAAGAGATATGAATCATCACAAGAATTACTAGACTGTCGCAATAGAACTGGAAGAGGTTGTTTTGATAATGGCTGCTCTCTAGCATCACCAGCAGAATGCCTGTGCTGGCTGGAAAATGTCTTAGGTGCAATACACTGTGTCTCTGCCTTCTGAGACACATACTCACATGGTGCAGAATTGGCTATGGCTCTGTGATCTTCACCTTTGCTGTGCCCATGAAAAATATGATCTACTATCCCGTGAAACAGGGGGCGCAGACTACTAAGATGTGGTGAAGGTTTTTTGTGTTCATCTTGTTGGCTAGGTATACAGAAATATTGCTCGGGAGGGTTGACAGAATGTTGTTCATCACTGCCATGTGTTATGTCATCCAGAGTGGCGGGAAACTCTCCTGCTGGAGGATATATCATACACTGACATAATAACTTCATTCCGATCTTTGTCGTGGCCGATTCTTTATCGTCCAACTGGGACAATACAATTGGTAGGTTAGTGAGGACTAAGGCTCTCGTTACTTCTTCTGATGGAACGGGTACTATGAGCAAACGAAGAAGGCCAGTTTGAAATAGTTGATATTGCACCAAACTCTGCATTGTGTTGTCAAAGCTTCTTCTCAATTCTATCCACCAGTCATTACTAAGCAATACCATATCCTGTTGGTCAACTGGTTGAACTGGTACCTCAACCCAGCCTAACCCATTTGGTTTCCAGGTTACAGATGGCGGCAACTGACCAAATGGTACTGCAAAGAACATATCATCATCTTCAATGGAGATAAACTTCACCTCTACAGGCCCATCCAGTTTCAACAGCTCCAAGAACTGGAGACGTTTATCAGCTAATACATATTCTTGACAATTCCCTCCCAGACGTGATCCTATATCATTCAAATTGTTAGCACCTCTAGAATCCAAGTGTTGACGTAACTTCTTAAAGAACACCTGTGCATCCAATTCCACCAGTTCCAATTGAGTGCAGTAATTTTTAGATGGCACAGGCTCAGGTCTAGGCTCTCTTACTTGTTTTTTCCCAGCTTTTCGGTTGCTCTGTGTATAGTGTACAGTAACGCATTTATATTCTACAAAACTTTCTTACCATGATGCAACTACGCTTGGAAAAACTTCTTTGGATACGCTTACTTGCGCTTATTTTGCTAAGACTGTCTGGTGTCACGTGCTACTTTTAATTGTAACCCACAATCATAAATTTTTGTTTCATTTAAAGCCATGAGTGCACGCCTGGACTATGCTTCGCCTAAAGTAGTAACACCAGGAGAAGTCATAACACGTGAGATAGGATTTATGCGGTACGATTAGACAATATCAACCAGCCATGTACTATATCATGTAACACAGCGGCCATGGGACATATTCTGACGAAGACAAACTCGTAGCATCAGTAGCTGGAGTCGTGGAGCGCGTAAACAAGCTAATATGTGTACGGCCGTTTAAGACAAGGTATTTCCACAACTAGTTGCTGTCATTAAGCATATATTGCAGATATAACGGTGAAATTGGGGACGTTGTAGTTGGGAGAGTGATTGAAGTGAGCATAATAATGTTATTTTGAATGACGTAGTGTACTGTTGGGGCTGTTACAGGTACAACAGAAAAGGTGGAAGATAGAAACGTTTTCACGTCTTGACTCAGTGCTCCTTTTATCGTCCATTAATCTTCCAGGAGGAATTTTGGTTAGTGTGTTGTACAATTAGGAAAATTGGTGGAACCATAGCATAAGACATAATTTGCCTGCTTAGATGGGTGACTTATCATACAGCACATATTAGAAGGTGTGCATTCTCACTAAAAAATATTGACTGGAAACCAGCCTTACAATACCTTCGTGGCACCTTGGCAGTATTGATAAGGTATAAGCAAACCCAAAAATGCCTTCAGTACAGCCCAAAACGAATATCTTTGTCGATTCATGGTAATGCACTATACCTTCTCTGTGGTTGTACTAACTAACTAGCACAGCTATTATTTGTTTTTTTTTCTGTAGTGACTGGATTGATTGCAGAGACGCTTCTCGTACTTTTCTTTATTTCTATCGCCATGTAATGGGCTGAACGTAGCTGAAAATTAAGCGTAATGGCTACTTCCTCTATCAGTAATTGATGGTTGGGGCGTGTGTTCACAAATTATTAGTTTACGGCATGTCTAGCACCAGGAGCTGATAAGCTCCTGCTAGCACCATTCTTTCTATTGTAGTATGCATGGGTTCACCAGTCATAATTATGTTTTTTAAAGAAGTAAAACAAAAGAGCACAAGAAAAATTTAGGGATTCCATTAGGGAGGTTGGTGTCTGCGTGGTAACAAAATCAGAACATAATAGATTTGTTTTGATTTTCCCTCTGAGCTGTGAAGTCAGTTGATGCACTGATCATGTTATTTAGTTGATCATAGTAGTGATGTTATCATTGTGTAGCGAAGAAGATCAGCACAAGATGAGTTGATGATGAGAGAACTGCTGAAAGAAGGAGACCTTATCAGTGTAGGTGCAATGTGCATAGTGTGTCTGTATCCGTATGTGTAGTTTGTGTTTATGCACCGGCAGCATGCGTCTTTGTTGCGGTTGTCTGTCCCTTCCTTTTTGGAAGGTCACAGATCCCATAACCAGGTAGCAAAGAAATGTGTGTGTCTGTGTGTGTAGTATGCATGCATGCACTACACTAGAGTCAACACATATCTTCAAGATTTCTCCCGTAAATATTTTATGAACTCTTGATACCTCCCCAGGGATAGGCTATGCTGAAGTGCCCTCATATAGTGAGTTCTCCTAATTTTGGGGTCTGTATGTAACAGTGACCATGGACAAGTGTCTTAAATATCACTTTTCTAGGGATGACACTGCGTGAACCACAAATGTGTCACCATGCTAAGACACAGTGTCTTGAATAGCTTCCTCTATAAACTTGTAATATAATAACACTTACCACTATCACTGATTACTATTGGATATAACCACTTGAGCGGTAGCTATAATAACCATCACTGTGTGAATCTTATCATGAGGACACTTTGAAGTGATGAAATGTTACATAAGAATTGAAAAACCTGTGTTGTTTACATTGAATTCTATCAAGAGTACATAATAAAATTTTATTATGTACTCTTGCTTCTATCTACACTGGTCGGCAGTGGCCAAACGGCCAAACCAACCAACATAGCCAGGTGTACATATAAGCACCACAAGGTTTGCAATGTATATGTAGTGGTATACCAAGAGTTCCTAATATTTTATATTATGAACTCTTGGTATTACAAATACTACTATTCACTTTCAAAATAGTGTTTGTATGCTTTAGAGTACACCACTCAGATTTTCCTGGGCAAGGTTCTTGAGCCATAAAGTACAGGGTCTCCCTACTAACTGTTGCTTGTGGTATGACATTGGGAATGCATAAAATTGATCAGGCATATCTCATGTTTACTATAATATTCAGTATGTTTGCAACCTATATTGAAAGTGTGCTAATCTTCATAAACATGTGAGATATGACTACTCAGTTCACTTAGTATATATGTACCCATAGTACCCATGTTGTGTGTTACGAGAGTATAATCCACTTTAGGCTGAAGTACAACAAGTGTTCTCAGATGGTGCTCTGTCGCTGCACACCAGGAGCATGAAGTACGGCAAGGTACGTAAGGAATGTTACGTTGTTATTTTTGTATACCAGCTGGACTATCAGACAAGACCTATGTAATTTGATAAATTAATATGTATTATTTGATCACTAAATAAATGCAGGTCAAGGCCATAGACTCGTTGTCTAGTTATATTTTCAGTGAAACCTCATCCCCTAGTAACGTGCCGTATAGTGGGAATTTTCGAGGGATTAAACTTTCATGAAACTGTGTAAAATCCAATTTTCGCGTTTATTAATTCACAAAAGCCTAGAAAACAGATTTGGTAATGTAAAAGCTATGTGTATAAACCTGAAACATTTCACGATTTTATTTTCACGAAGCTATCATTACTCGCGAAATTCACAAAAATTTTGTCCCTCAAAAATTTCTGGCTATACGGTGGTACCTGGAGCACTGTGACAAACTGTACATTTGGTTGGTCTTAAGGTGTCCATATTACACCACTATGGTTACACAGACTCCACTGTACCTGTGCTTGTACATATGAGTTGACTTGTTTTTCAATAACTCGATCCACAAAAGCACTTCAGTTGTTCTGTATATTTATTATTTAGCTGGGCAAAGGCATCCTTGTGCAAGTTTCACCGTCGCTGGTGAAAAGGTGCAAGAATCACATGCACAATTTGCTGTGCGGAGCAAGTATTATTCTAGGTGGGCATTATTAAGACATTGCCGTAGTGATTTGTGCACGTACAGGAAACAATGGATACATTTGGATCAGTCCTTCAGCTGTAGAACATGATCCTTCTTCAACAACAATGGAAGAAGTAGGTGATGATCTATTTGATACCTTCCTTATCATGGTATTGTGTTGCCAATAGCAACTAGTGGCTCGTGAGGACAGGGAGATAATGGGGAGGCTAAGGAACTGCATCGTGGCATTAGCTGAACAGAAAGTACTTCTATACGACACATCAATTCAGTACACATATGACACTTCACTTAAATATGAGGTACACAAATTATAGTTGTGTGTAAGGTAGAACCTATGTTCACCCAGTAATAAGCATCTGCCATAAATTATATCCAAATACCAATATACTCTTGTCCCTCTGAGAGAGGACAACCTCTCTTTATCGAATAACAACAAAAATGAATTGATCCCAAGTGTCCTCTTATACTACTGTTAGTTAGTCTGAATACAACTTTGACAGGTTAAAGAGCTACTCAACCCAGATGTGATGAAGGAGATAACAGAGACAGCTCAGCAAATGGAAACAGAATAAGCCACCACCTACCCCCACATACACTGTACACTTCTTGTATTTATTAGTACCCGACAATACAATGAATGTTACTTGAAGGTGATACAGTTTGTGTGGGAGATCTGACTCTCAGATCACTACTAATGTGTGTGACAATTGAGTGTGGTGCCTGTGGGTGCAGGGATACACCCAGGTTTTATGGTGATGGCTAAAGAGACAGAACTCGAGTCCATAAAATGCATACGTGTGTGGGTTTAAGTTAGAGCTAAATCTGTAGTGGTTGGTAGGATATAGTGGTGACTATTTTATTTGAGTGTTGGTCAGTGCCAACCACTGGACTGTGGACACAGTCCCTGCTGCAGATTGGGGTTAGCTTGTTTTTCCAGTACTTCTAGGTATTTGTCCCACTTTAGGAACTGGTAAACACATTGTACAGGTTTTTGCCTTCTGTGGTCACCTTCCAGTGTCTAGCTGGTAAAGTTACCAAATCTCATCATGCAGGAGTACTTCTATTCAAATCAGTTCAAGTTTAAAACACAAGCATGCATTTATTCAATTTTATTGGTATTATACCACATGCACAAAAGAACTCAGCTTACTTCATAACCACAGCACCTTGTGGTGTTATAACTCCTTACGTTATTACTCTGTAAAACACTGGGAATTACCTAATACATGGACTCTTAACATCATACGTGTTGAGCTGAGCCCTCAAAAGCGTTTAATGATGCATGGATGAAATTACACAAGTACTTGAAATTTGGCACTGCTCGACCCACTAAAATAATTATTTCAAAATCTGTCCATTCAAATATTTATGATGTCAAGTACATTCCATAAAAGGAATTTGTAATGGAGCCAAACCCTACATGTCTGCTCTTCACCAGTACTGTCACCACTATTCACCCAGTTGGCTGAGAGAAATCTTCTTTTTTAGCTGTTTTCTCGGGGCTCTGCTCAACGTGTACACCACCTGTATCGTGTTTGAGTAGTTTATATTTTACTATAAAGAAGTGTTTCATTGTGATAAAAAACAAACTATTCATACAATTGATCATAAATTAGTGAAAATCATTTTACTATAGTTACGTTCAGTGGATCTGGCTTTGCCTGAAACCATGACAACTATAGGATGAGAAAAAGAACATGTGATAAATGAAACACTCAAACTAATCATTGAAAACGTCTAAAGACACTGGACATGTGTATACTACAATAAGACAAACGTGAACTAACAACAGCAAAACTTTCCCTTATAAATGATGGTACACACTTTTCACAGATTTGCTGTCCTATGTACACACCTTGTAATCAATACTTTTTTGTACATATTGGAATTCTTCAGGGGAGAAGCTTAGTAATGTGCCAATGGCCTTGATCATGTGCTGCGTCTGTGGTGGGAAAATGATGTCACACTAAATTGTTGTCATGCATGGTTATGGGAGCCTCTCACCTCTTCTACATCACTGCACATGTATTTGAGAATTGTG